>NC_074675.1:11410891-11550582 GCF_029448725.1 Salvelinus fontinalis | reverse complement strand
CAGTAGTAATCTCCTGCATCTTCAGCCTGGACTCCACTGATGGTCAGAGTGAAGTCACTCCCAGATCCACTACCACTGAATCTAGATGGCGTCCCAGACTGAAGTGTTGTAGCATACTAAATAAGGAGTTTAGGAGCTCCTCCAGATTTCTGTTGGTACCAGTCTAGATTGTTATACACATCACTGCTGGTTTTACAGTTCAGAGAGACTGTCTGTCCTGGAAGAACAGTTTTCACTGCAGGAATCTGGTGTCGCAGCGACCTGTCGTCTGGATTCTGAAACAGAAATATTTAAGATCTCAGAGAACATTTGGTCATGTTGTCTAAACTAAAGTCTCATTTTCTCAATTTGAGACTAAATTAAGATGAAACATTTAAATAATAAACTGATTTTAGACCAACAGAATGTAAATCATACCTTGAAAAAAATACATCAGTATCCACACAAAGCTCACAATAAAAGTCATTGTTAAAGTTCTGTTGTTATGAAGGACAGCTCTCAGTTATGAAGTGTTAAACTCACAGGGCTTTAAACACTCCCAGAGCATTGAAGCATTTGCTGCCAAAGCAAAGTGTCCTATGTAAATATTCTTCCTGGTAAGGACCCACATCCAACTGTTAACTATGATTCAGATTATTCAGATTATTTCATCATGTTTTAAATAACTACTAATGTAAATCAGTGATTCAAGACGAACATTTAATTATCTGCATTCTTCAGTGGACTATATTCATAACCCAGAACTATCAGTCCCAATTGTATTATACTAGTACTTTATGATTATCAGTCCCTATTGTATTATACTAGTACTTCAGTACTATCATTCCCTATTGTATTATACTAGTACTTCAGTACGATCAGTCTCTGTCACGCCCTGACCTTAGTTATCTATGTTTTCTTTATTATTTTGGTTAGGTCAGGGTGTGACGAGGGTGGGTATGCTTGTTTTGTATTGTCTAGGGTTTTCTGTATGTCTAGGGGTGTTGGTAAGTCTAGGAATATGTATGTCTATGGTGGCCTGAATTGGTTCCCAATCAGAGGCAGCTGTTTATCGTTGTCTCTGATTGGGGATCATATTTAGGTTGCCATTTTCCCTTTTGGTTTTGTGGGTTCTTATTCTATGTTTAGTTGCCTGTCTGCACTAGCCATATTAGCTTCACGGTTCGTTTTGTTATTTTGTTTGTTTTGTTCAGTGTTCATTCTTTAAATAAAGAATGACCGTGACAGTCTCTATTGTATTAAACTAGTACTTCAGGATTATCAGTCGCTATTCTGCCCTACAAAGGCGAATTTCGTAAAAAATCTTTGATCTGTTGTAATGGCCAGGTATATTATCTGATTAATGTGATATTTAGTTTCTTGACACAAAATCAAGCCGCTTGATCAGAATATAGAATGGGTTATCAGAAATTGATGTCTGTCTATACAGAATAATACTTTGAACTCAGATTTTGCAGTAAAAATGTTTCACATAGTTCATGTGTTTTGCCTTTATTGGGCAGTATTGTGTTATACTAGTAGTTCAGTACTATCAGTCACTATTGTAGTGTACTAGTATTTCAGTACTGTTAAGGTGGTAATGAGGTGGTAGTGCTCTGTGTGTGAATGTGCTCACTCTTATGTGAAGGACTTCACCAGCATGAATCATTGCGGTGGACTTTTGGAAGCGGCACAAAACTGGTGCTATAAAGTAAGTCCACTTTTGTCTTCTCTCATTAAAACCAAATGTAACCATGCAATTGAACAACGTTATGAGATGTTATCTTCTCCAGAGGAAAGACTTTCAGGCTGTTTCTTTTTAATAATGTCTGTGGACACATTGGTAGAGGGCAGAGTCACCGAAGTGAGAGAATTGTTCACACACCACCAACCTTATGTAGCAATAATAAAAAATAAACCTCTAAGATCTGCTCTCAGAACTCACACTGCTAAACAGTTGCTTTCCATAACATAAACAGTTGAAATTGGAAGTTTACATACACTTATGTTGGAGTGATTAAAACTAGTTTTTCAATCCACACATTTCTTGTTAATAACAAACTATAGTTTTGACAAGTCGGTTAGGACATCTACTTGGTGCATGACAGAAGTAATTTTTCCAACAATTGTTAACAGACAGATTATTTCATTTATAACTTACCGTATCACAATTCCAGTGGGTCAGAAGTGTACATACACAAAGTTGACTATGCCTTTAAACAATTTGGAAAATTCCAGAAAATTATGTCATGGCTTTAGGAGCTTCTGGTAGGCTAATTGACATAATTTGAGTCAATTGGAGATGTACCTGTTGATGTATTTCATGGGCTACCTTCAAACTCAGTGCCTCTTTGCTTGACATCATGGGAAAATCAAAAGAAATCAGCCAAGACCTCAGAAAAAAATTGTTCATCCTTGGGAGCAATTTCCAAACGCCTGAAGGTACCACGTTCATCTGTACAAACAATAGAACGCAAGTATAAACACCATGGGACCACGCAGCCGTCATACCGCTCAGGAAAGCCACTGCTCCAAAACCGCCATAAAAAAAGCCAGACTATGGTTTGCAACTGCACATGGGGACAAAGATCGTACTTTTTGGATAAATCTCCTCTGGTCTGATTAAACAAAAATAGAACTGTTTGGCCATAATGACCACCGTTGTGTATGGAGGAAAAAGGGGGCGGCTTGCAAGCCGAAGAACACCATCCCAACCGTGAAGCACGGGGGTGGCAGCATTATGTTCTGGGGGTGCTTTGCTGCAGGAGGGACTGGTGCACTTCACAAAATAGATGGCATCATGAGGGAGGAAAATGATGTGGATATATTGCAGCAACATCTCGACACATCAGTCAGGAAGTTAAATCTTGGTCGCAAACGGGTCTTCCAAATGGACAATGACCTCAAGTATACTTCCAAAGTTGTGGCAAAATGGCTTAAGGACAACAAAGTCAAGGTATTGAAGTGGCCATCACAAAGCCCTGACCTCAATCCTATAGAACATTTGTGGGCAGAACTGAAAAAGTGTGTGCGAGCAAGGAGGCCTACAAAACTGACTCAGTTGCACCAGCTCTGTCAGGAGTAATGGGCCAAAATTCACCCAACTTATTGTGGGAAGCTTGTGGAAGACTACCCGAAAAGTTTGACGCAAGTTAAACAATTTAAAGGCAATGCTACTGTTGTGGTTCGTTTCCTTGTTCCTTGTCAATCATTGGCTCATTGGTAAAATTAGCATTATGACAATATCTTCAATTAAATCATTCAAAAACCTTTATTAATGCAATTGCAAACAGAAGTTGACAACAGGAACATAAAGCATGTTTCCGAGTCAGTTCTGCATCAAAGAAAAGGTCCCAAGTTATTTTATTAAACCCAAAGTCCAGCCCTAGTGATGTCACTGCCTACGTCATTATCTTTTACTCATGAGACCAACGACATGCCTACTCAACACTAAAACTTTTGTCTATATTGCTATCTAAAAGCTTAACAGTAAATGTCCAAGTTGATGTATAGTGGAATGTCTAACTAATCTCTTACACTCCCCTGCAGAGTTCTGTCTTCACAGTCACACATTTCTCAGAAGGGTCTCTTTATAAGAGAAAAAGA
Organism: Salvelinus fontinalis; assembly: GCF_029448725.1. Classification (NCBI taxonomy): domain Eukaryota; kingdom Metazoa; phylum Chordata; class Actinopteri; order Salmoniformes; family Salmonidae; genus Salvelinus; species Salvelinus fontinalis. Next base: position 11,546,997 of record NC_074675.1, on the reverse strand, counting down.
GACCAGAAAACAGCTGTGGTACAATTCTACACCTCTATAATGAATATATATTGTTAATCTGTAGTCTAGGACCCTATAAATGTAAGGAGGGTGGGGTCTTATAACCCCCCCCCCCCCCTTCTATTAATACAACATAAGCATAATCAATTATAATAATACATCAAACATTTGGTACAGCACCTATCATGACCCCTAGGTGAACCCCCTTCACTACCAAATACTAATGGGGTGTATGTAAACTTCTGACCCACTGGGAATGTGATGAAAGAAATAAAAGCTGAAATAAATAATTCTCTCTACTGTTATTCTGATATTTGACAATCTTAAAATAATGGTGATCCTAACTGACCTAAGACAGGGACTTTTTACTATGATTAAATGTCAGGAATTGTGAAAAACTGTATTTAAATGTATTTGGCTAAGGTGTATGGAAACTTCCGACGTCAACTGTATATTTGTAATGTTTAATTCCTAATATGATTTTATTAAATTAGATATTTTTTCAATGGTTTTCAACAATGTGTGGTCTACGCGTTTCCATTCTATTTTCCCTGGTCTTCGCTACCTCTAACCCCCTGGGGACAGAGTGAACATCTGGTGATAGTGCAGCTGTTTTGGGACAAGCAGAACCAACCAGCCCTGTCTATGCAAATCTCAGTTTTACTCCCACAGCGACCAGTCTAGCAGTTGAACAGTTTCACTGCCTGAAATACCCTGGACTGGGCCAGAAGTGAGGGGGTCGACTGGTTTTAACCTCTATGGTGGATTCAGGGGGGGGGACATTACAGATATGCCACCATGTAATTAATGATAGATAACATGGATATTATACTTTATGATAACAGTGTATGTCTCTACATAAATGTGTCATGTTTGAGCCCAGCATCATCTCTCACAGATCTAACAGCTCATGAAAAGGGTTAATACATGCTAGATGATCACATCAATAACTGGTTGTGAAGTGCATGTAGGGAATTGGTTTGGGGGGCTGATACTTTTCTTTTTACTTCTGTACATCTTACTCTGCATATGGACTGGTATTGTCTTCCAAAACTACGAATAACTTTTATATACACTTTCAGTTCTTGTCCAATATAACAAGTTACAACAATGATGATGATAATAATGATGATGATGAAGACGATGAGGAGGGCGATGATGACGACGTTGGAAAACGTGTGATTTGTATGATACTGTTTTCAAAGTTGACCTCCTCTACTGATCAGTGTTTCATGTCACTGTCTCTTCCCCCTCAGCACCTGCAGTAGGTCCCAGCTGTAGCAGTACAGTCACTGTGCTGTCTGACAGAGGGAGGTTTTTGTACGGCTCTGTATCACTGTGTGAACACCCAGACACTGTTGGGGTAGTGTAAACTCTGACAGTAGTAATCTCCTGCATCTTCAGCCTGGACTCCACTGATGGTCAGAGTGAAGTCACTCCCAGATCCACTGCCACTGAATCTAGATGGAGTCCCAGACTGAAGGGTTTTAGACCAGTATATTAGGAGTTTAGGAGCTCCTCCAGGTTTCTGTTGATACCAGTTCAAAAAGTGTCTATTGCTGTTACTGTATACAGCACTGCTGGTCTTACAGCTGAGACTGACTGAGTGACCCACTGAAACAGCTTTCACTGCAGGAGTCTGGGTCACTGTGACCTGGCCTCTGGACTCTGAAACAGAGATGCTATGTATATTTAGAATGTAATTGTTCATTCATTTGTCCAGTACTGTATAAAATAATGACTTTATATTGTTAGGGTCATTTTCTGTAAAATATATTACCTTGGAGACAGAGGGCAAGTGTCCAGATGAAGATGGTGATGGTGATAGAAGTCATGGTTGTTGTGGGTTCTGTTGTCATGAAGGACAGCTCTCAGTCATGAAGTGTTAAACTCACAAGGCTATAAACACTACCAGAGCACTGAAGCATGTGCTGGCTATGCAAAGTCTCCTCTCTATGCAAATGATGTTCCGAGGAACAGCGAACACCATCAATGAATGCTGAGAACAGAATTTGTTTCAAAGGCTATCTCACCGTGGTTTCTAAAAATAACATATGAGTAAGCAAAAAGTAGGTGCCTGTGCTTCTAGAATTCAAGTGGCTTCTTACTGTGAGGCTCTGCTACAAACAATCTGTTGAGGATAAAATAGGATTTGGTCTCAATCTCTCCCCAGTGGTTCGAGCTGGTAACAACAGAAACCTCAGTGTTTCGGTGAACCTAGATAGATGTTAAAACACATTAAGAGAAAGATATACCACAGTAACAGAAATGATACAGTAGCCAAACAGCAAATCAAACTCCACAAAAAGGAATTTAATCTAATGTGACTCACTGGAAAAAATGCCTAAAAGCACAGAGTTTACTAAAACACAAATTTACATAAAATATACAAATATAGAGCCTTTTGTTTGGCAAATAATAACGGAAAAAATCTAGATGTTCAGAATGTCATGTGGTTTTGACCAATTCTCGTTAGAGAATTCACTCAAGCCAATCCCTTTAAAATATGTTGCTTCGTTAAGTTCCGTGAATAGGTCCATATGTCACAACACGTGCACTTTTAGTGACAAAAAAACATTCTGTCCATTACACTTAGATTTAAGCACCGATACAAAGGTTAAATACGTGTCTGTTTTCCGACAAAGAAAAGTGGGATGGATGTTGAGTCTCTTCAGCAATATCCAACATAGCAACACTGCCTCTTTGATAGAATACAGTACCTCTCCGAAAACAACGCAGGAGACAGGAGACACAGGTCATTGTAATTGTTTATACACCTCTTTTCCAGAAGTCATTGTTGAGTCATTGCATCTTTCCTGTGGCTCTACAAAACTGTCTTCAGATAACACTAATGCTTCCTCGTGGTCAGATTGGAATAATACTCAGGTTCAGTTGCGTTGCCCTCGTCTGGCACTGCTCTGCTGTTTTGATGAAGCCCTGGTCAGCCATCATTTGAGAGATCTCTGTATAAATGTGTTCCAGTTCAGTGTTTCCCCTCAGGACCTCTTGGATTCTGTCACTGCCCCACATGTCAAGGAGGGCTTCAGTCTCCTCAATGCTCCAGGGGAGATCTAGTTCCCACGGTGATGGACAGCTCTCTGATTCTGGAGAGACTGAAAAAAAAAAAGTAAACAAAGGCCCAACGTTGATAGTATAACGTAAAAACAGTATTTAATGTACAGAGATTAGGAGATTGTTTCTTTACCTGTTTCTTGGACTTGGCCACCTGGGACCTCTCCCATGTCTGTGGCGCCGTTTGATTCCTCAGCCAGAGAGTCACAGGATAGATACTTGTTCCCGAATATTTGCACAAACTGATCGTAGAATTTGCACTCCACTTTTTCCCCTCCAATCCTGGGAAAATAGAACATCACATTTGGTTGTTGATGCAATGCTTATTCCTCATATCTGGTTAGTTAATGAGCTTTGCTTATCTAACATGAGCATGGCAAACCTCTGGCCATGAATACACAACTGTTCCATCAGTATGGACTCTTCGTAATCAATTCACAATTATAAATAGTGGGTATCAATTTCAATTTCATATCTTTTCCCCCATGGCTTACTGTTTGCTCTCACAGAACTGGCGGAAGTTGGCCTTTAGCCGCTTCACTCTAGACTGGCACTGTTCGGCTGTCCTCAGGTAGCCCTCGTTGGCCATGGCCTGAGAGATCTCAGTAAAAATGTGTCTGTTTTTGGTGCAGCCCTTCAGATCCTCCTGGACCTCATCACTCCCCCAGATACTGAGGAGGAACTGGGTCTCACTGTCGCTCCAGGGGAACTTGGAGCCGTCAGTTAAAGGACGGCTAGCTGAAGACAAAGACACTCAATGAACACATTGTTTACAATGGGAAGGGGGTTAGTTGAAATAAGACAACTCATAGAACATTTAAAGGTATGGTATGGCTTTGCTTTAACTTTCCTTTGGTCAACCTCAAGTGTAGACTCCCAGACAGCAGCTTCCTCATTGTCTAACGAATCTTCAGCCAAACTGTCGACTTTGAGCTCCCTCGAGAAATTCTCTTCCATCTGGTCGTAGAACTTACATTCCCTTCTGAGGAAATACTGTCAGACATACTGTTCAGAGGGAATTTCAGTTGGATCATCAACAGTGATAAAAACAAGACTGCAAATACATAGTTTATTAATGAGTTGAAAGGAATCAATTTATATCCGATGTTGTGGTGTAATTTATAAATAAAAAAACTAGACATGAAATGGTCCTTTGCATTCACTTGTCATGGTGGAAGCTGGCCTTGAGTCGTTTGATGCGGGTGTGGCACTGCTCAGCCGTCCTGATGAACCCCTGGGCCGTCATCCTCCGTGAGATGTATTCAAACACGTGTCTGTTCTTCAAGCAGCCGCGGAGGGAGAGTATATTAGGTGGCTACTAAGTACATTTTTGGAAGATTTATTACGAATAGGGTGCTGATTTGACCTGACCAGGACAAACAACTGTTGGCACTGACACAGGAAAATCACAGGGCCCTAATTACATTAGACTTCGAGGGTAAAGATGATGAGGAGGCACCATACATGTTTCCTGATCTGGTTCCTCAGTGGGATTTGGATTGAAGTCATCACACAAATCAACAATCTCTGTATCGGGGGAGAGAGTGTCGTTGCCTAGAACCGGCTCCAGGAACCTGTAGTATCTGAAGAGTAAGGGCTCCCCTCCGTTTCTGTAGGTACGACCAGAGGTAGAGGGAGGTGGAGAACAGTGGGAGGTGAAGGGTTAATTTGTAGCAGGTCCCATTTTAGGCACCATGACTCGCCTTACCCACAAATAATCTGTGTTTTCCACTTACGTCCTGCTGTGGAGACACCGTCGGTAGGTTTTCCTCAGCCGCTTTAACCTCGAGTGGCACTGCTCAGCCGTTTTGAAGTGCCCAATGGTGGCCAGCTTCTCTGCTATGTTGGCAAAAATGTGCCCGTTGCGGACGCAACCTCGGAGGCTCGTCTGGACATCCTCGTTCCCCCACAGCTGTCACAATTCCGATGGTGAAAATGAAGGAGTCAGGTGCAGAGAGCAGGGAAATAATGATCAAGTGGAAATTTATTATTTCACCCAGAAATAATCTCTGAAGCGGCTACGCCACACAAACAACGGGCGCGTCAAAATTACTGTCCAACATAAATAGGACCGAATCCACTATACAAAGAACACCACCACAACAAACAGAATAAACAAGCCCGCACAAAAGTCGGCGGGCCAACTGGGTTTAAATAACCCCCTACCCTAAACACAAAACAGGTGATACCAATTAGACAAACCAAAATGAAAACAGAAAAGGGGATCGGTGGCAGCTAGTAGACCGGAGACGACGACCGCCGAGCGCCGCCCGAACGGGAAGAGGCACCATCCTCGGCGGGATTCGTAACAACAGCTCAATGAGGGCCAGCGTCTCTGGCTCCAACCACGGGGTGCATCTCATCCCATCAGCACCTGCTCCCGGAAACATATATATTGGAAACCTCCAGATCTTAGCTACCGCTCTGCTGATTGGATTGACTGAGTCTTCAGTGTAAACAGACAACTGTCTGTATTACCACCGTACCTGTGTCCTGGTCTACTGTTTGATCGTCTCTTTCATCATACTCATCAATGGAGGCCGCTTCACGCTCCAGCTGATTGTAGAACTTGTATTCCACTCTATTTCTTCCACATCTAAGAAGACCAGACAGAAAAGAAAGCCATTTTGATGAGAAAAAAAAGTGTCCCGAAATTTTTGGGGGGATGCAGTATTCTGGCTATGGGTTAGATTAGAGTACACTTATTTGCATGTTTCTGTAAATTAATATCAACATAAAAACATCAGAAGGTGTCCAATTTAAACCTGTTTTGTACACACATACTTTTTCCTGTCGTAGCACTGACGGAAGATGTTCCTCATGGACTTGACTTTCCAACGACACTGCTCTGGGGTCTTGGAGTACCCTTGGTCATGCATCTTTTCTGATATGTCCATGTAGATGGGGCCGTTGTGGACAAAGTCTCTCAGCACCCTCTGAACCTCGTCCTCCACCCAGATGTCAATGAGGGCCAGGGTCTCAGGATCCGACCACGAGCCTGGTGTGATCCTCTCAGAAGTGGTGTAGTTGTCCGCTTCTGTAGACTCTAAATACATTTTTATTTTATCTTTATTTAAACAGGAAAAGGCCATTGAGACCCAGAGTCTCTTTTTCAAGGGAGACCTGGACAGGAAGGCAGCAACAATCATTACATAATTAAAACATACAACAAAACAGTACAATTCAGCAACATGATCCAGCCTAAAAAAAACATTTACACGCCTCTGTAACAGAATCTCCCATGAAAAATGTACATTTACATGAAAGTGTCCCTGTTTAGACTTGGCAATGCAACTTGTGTTGAGGGGACGGCACCTACAGTAGAACCAGTAGCTAAATATGATGTAACAAACAGGGTTCAATCTGGCATACCCATGCAGTGTCATTAGATAGTTTGCATAGTTTGAAATGAGCTGAACTTTTACCTTGAAGTGAGTCACTGTTTGATTCCTCTGATATGTCATTGGTCAAGTCTGTCACCACTGTGCTGCTGGAGGGAGGCTGCCTCTCAAGTATTTGCTCCAAAATATCGTAGAACTTCAAATCAACCTGCTCAGATGAACTAGGAACAGCACAGGTAGAGAGAGATTGAATCTAATTTTGCAATCTGTAATCCAATTCACATTAGCTAAATTACAAATGTATCAATAACAGAAACTGAAACGCAATGGTTACCTGATGGTTTCTTGGCACTGCCGATAGCTGGCTTTCAAGCGCTTTATCCTGGTGTGGCACTGCTCTGCAGTTCTGTAATAACCACGGATGTTGACATTTTCTGAAATGTCAGAGTATACGTGACCGTTGTGCGGGCAGCGCTTCAGGTTCTGCTGCACAGTGTCGTCTCCCCAGAGCTCCAGGAGAATCACAGTCTCGCCGTCTACCCAGGGGATCTTCTTCCTGTCCCATGGCACGCCCACTACAGCCTCTGGATGGATCAGAGTCAAAGAGAAAGAGTGTGTGAGAAAGACTTGCCCAATCCCAAACCGTCCACTCACCCTTATCCTTAAACCTTTGTTGCCTCCACCTCAGATATCAAAGAATGAGTCAGATATACTAGGATGAGTTTCTTCCCAGTCCTTCTATACCCATACAGGGGTCTTCAAGTTGATATTATTAGATTTTACTAGTGAAAGTTAAACATATATATGGGGGATTGTAAATTATGCACACAATTACATTGACGGAAGCCACAATTATCTTCAATATTAAATCTGATCTACCCCCATATAATGCATGTATTTTATTTTATTATGTCACCCCCACTTCTAAAACCAAAGTTGCGCCCCTGATTATACTAGTACTTTAGTACTATCGGTCTGTATTGTACTGTTGACCATGATGTCCTTCTGGACATACTGGAGAGTAGGGTTGGCCTCTCCGGTCCAGGCCTAAATTGGTTTAACCGGTGGAGAGTTTTTTTGTCACCCTTGGTGAACATAAAAATACGTATCACATGTGGCATTTCACAAGGTTCGATTTTGGGTCCTGTACTGTTCAGTTTATATATGTTATCATAAAGCACAGCATTGATTTTCACTGCTACGCAGATGATACACAAATTGACATTTTTGTGTCACCAGAGAATTTTAGCTCCAATTATTTGACTGTATTAGTGATTTAAATACTTGGATGGCTAACAATTTCCACCAGCTAAATCAAGACAAGACCGAGGTACTTATTGTTGGAGCCAAAGCACAGAGAGAGAATCTGGCTGCACATTTCAATTCACGGGCAATAAAGAAAAGCTGATACGGAGAATCTCATCCATGCTTTTCTTACAAGCATGCTTGACCACTGTAATGCTCTCCTGTCTGGTCTACCCAAGAAAGCCATTGGTCAACTGCAAAACATACAACATGCTGCAGTACGGGTACTGACCAAGTCCAGACGGAGAGCAAACATTATACCGGTTTTAAGGTCTCTGCACTGGCTGCCTGTGAGTTTTAGAATTCATATTAAGATTGTTTTTTAAATCAATCCATTAGTGTGCACCCCAATACATGTCAAACATGCTTTTAAGTTATGTACCCAGTAAGTCCCTCAGCTCCTCTGACACTGGCCTTATAACTATCCTAAAGCCTAGGACCAAGAGACATGGAGAGGGAGCCTTTAGTTATTATGCCCCCAACCTCTGGAATAGCCTGCCAGAGAACCTGAGGGGGGCTGAAACTGTGGGCATATTTAAAAGAGATATTTTAAATATGTTTTACTTAGCTTTCCTTAGGATGCTTTTTAGTTGTTTAGTTTGTGTCATTCTTTTGTTTTTATCTTATGTTCGTTGTTTAGCAAATATTTCAGCTTTATTTTCATCGTTTTTTGTTTTTTCCTGTAAAGCACATTGTGTTGCATTCCATGTCTGAAATGTGCTGTATAGATAAAGCTTGATTTGATTTGATTGTATTATACTAGTACTTCAGTACTATCAGTCCCTATTGTATTATACTAGTACTTCAGTACAATCAGTCCCTATTGTATTGTTCTTGTACTTTAGTACTATCAGTCCCTAAAGTACTGAAATACTAGTATAATACAATAGGGACTGATAGTACTGAAGTACTAGTATAATACAATCAGTCCCTATTATATTGTAATAGTACTTCCATGCGTAAGGCTGGTGCCATGTAAGCCGGCCCGAGGAGACGTACTGGTGGCCAGATATGTAGAGCCGGCTTCATGGCACTTGGCTCAATGCTCATTCTAGCCCTGCCAGTGCGGGGAGGTGGAATAACCCGCACCGGGCTATGCACACGTACAGGAGACACCATGCGCTCTACTGCGTAACACGGTGTCTGCCCGTACTCTCTCTCTCCACGGTAAGTACAGGGAGTGGGCGCAGGTCTCCTACCTGACTTCGCCACTCTCCCTTTTAGCCCCCCTCCAATAAATTTTTGGGGTTTCTTTTCGGGTTTCCAGCCACGTCTCCTTGCTGCCTCCTCATACCACCGCTCCTGGGCTTTAGCTGCCTCCCTCTCTTCAACAGAGCGGCGATATTCCCCTGTCTGAGCCCAGGGTCCTTTTCCGTCCAATATTTCCTCCCATGTCCACGAGTCCTGGTTCTTTGGCCGCTGTTGATGGTTCCTCTCACGCTGCTTGATCCATGGTTGGTGGGTGATTCTGTAACGGTTGTCCTCCTCCTCTTCGGAAGAAGAGGAGGAGTAGGGATTGGACCAAAGCACAGCGTGATAGTTTGACATAATGACGTTTATTAAAGTAAAGACGAAAACACGAAAATACTTCAACAAACTAAAAAAACAAATAAACGATGTAGACAGACCTGAACTTGAGAACTTACAAATTACGCAGAACGCACGAACAGGAACAGACTACATATAAGAAACGACAAACGAAACAGTCCCTTGTGGTACACATACAGACACGGAAGACAATCACCCACAAACAAACAGTGTGAACAGCCTACCTTTATATGGTTCTCAATCAGAGGAAACGTCAAACACCTGTCCCTGATTGACAACCATATAAGGCTAATTACACCTGACCTAAACATAGAAACACAAAACATAGAATGCCCACCCCAACTCACGCCCTGACCAACTAAACACATACAAAATAAACAGAAAACAGGTCAGGAACGTGACAACTTCAGTACTCTCAGTCCCTATTGTATAATACTAGTACTTCAGTACTATTCAAACAAAACAAAATACAATTTTATTTGTCACGGGCAAAAAATAAGAAATAATTTATAACTGGTAATTTATCATTTAGAACTTTACTAAATAATTTCGAACTTTTTAAATAAACTGAAGTAAACAATAAAAAAAGGAAAAAGGAAACAGAAAAATAACAAATAATTAAAGAGCAACAATAAAATAATAGTAACTAGGCTATATACAGGGGATACCGGTACAGAGCCAATGGGGGGGTTAGCTGTTCAGGAGTGTTATTGCTGGGGGTAGAAGCTGTTAAGAAGCCTTTTGGACCTAGACTTTGTGCTCCAGTACCGCTTGCTGTGCAGTAGCAGAGAGAACATTCTATGACTAGGGTGGCTGGTGTCTATGGCAATTTCCAGGGCCTTCCTATGACACCGCCTGTTAAAGAGGTCCTGGATGAAAGGAAGCTTGGCCCCAGTGATGTAATGGGCCGTACGCATTACCCTCTGTAGTGTCTTGTGGTTGGAGGCCGAGCAGTTGCCATACCAGGCGGTGAGGCAACCAGTGAGGATGCTCTCGATGGTACGGCTGTAAAACTTTTTGAGGATCTGAGGACCCATGCCAAATCTTTTCCGTCTCCTGAGGGGGAATAGGCATTGTCATGCCCTCCTCAGAACTGTCTCGGTGTGTTTGGACCATGCAAGTTCGTTGGTGATGTGGACACCAAGGAACTTGAAGCTCTCAACCTGCTCCACTACAGCTCTGTCAATGAGAATGGGGGCATGCTCGGCCCTCCTTTTCCTGTAGTCCACTATCATCTCCTTTGTCTTGATCACGTTGAGGGAGAGGTTGTTGTCCTGGCACCACATTGCCAGGTCTCTGACCTCCTCCCTATAGGCGGTCTCATCGTTGTCTGTGATCAGGCCTACCACTGTTGTGTCGTTGGCAAACTTAATGATGATGTTGGAGTCGTGCTTGGCCATGCAGTCATGGGTGAACAGGGAGTACAGGAGCGGACTGAGCACGCACCCCTGAGGGGCCCCCGTGTTGAGGATCAGCATGGCAGATGTGTTGTTACCTACCCTCACCACCTGGGGACAGCCCGACACGAAGTCCTGGATCCAGTTGCAGAGGGGGTGTTTAGTCCCAGGGTCCTTAGCTTAGTGATGAGCTTTGAGGGCCTTACGGTGTTGAACGCTGAGCTGTAGTCAATGAACAGCATTCTCACGTAGGTGTTTATTTTGTCTAGGTGGGAAAGGGCAGTGTGGAGTGCAATAGAGATTGCATCATCTGTGGATCTGTTGGGGCGGTATGCAAATTGGAGAGGGTCTAGGGTTTCTGGGATAATGGTGTTGATGTGAGCCATGACCAGCCTTTCAAAGCACTTCATCACTACAGACGTGAGTGCTACGGGTCGGTAGTCATTTAGACAGGTTACCTTGGTGTTCATGGGCACAGGGATTATGGTGGTCTGCTTGAAACATGTTGGTATTACAGACTCGGTCAGGGACAGGTTGAAATGTCAGTGAAGACACTTGCCAGTTGGTCAGCGCATGTCGGAGTAAACATCCTGGTAATCCGCCTGGCCCTGCGACCTAGTGAATGTTGACCTGGTTAAAGGTCTTACTCACATCGGCTGCGGAGAGCGTGATCACACAGTTGTCCGGAACAGCTGCTGCTCTAATGCATGATTTAGTGTTGCTTGCCTCGAAGCGTGTATAGAAGTAGCTTGTTTGGTAGGCTCGTGTCACTGGGCATCTCACGGCTGTGCTTCCATTCGTAGTCCGTAATAGTTTGCAAGCCCTGCCACATCCGACGAGCATTGGAGCCGGTGTAGAAGGATTCAATCTTAGTCTTGTATTGACACTTTGCCTGTTTGATTGTTCGTCGGAGGGAATAGCGGGATTTCTTATAAGCGTCTGGGTTAGAGTCCCGCTCCTTGAAAGCGACAGCTCTACCTTTAGCTCAGTGCGGATTTTGCCTGTAATCCATGGCTTCTGGTTGGGGTATGTACGTACGTTCACTGTGGGGACAACGTCATCGATGCACTTATTGATAAAGCCAGTGACTGATGTGGTGTACTCCTCAATGCCATCGGAAGAATCCCGGAAGTTATTCCAGTCTGTGCTAGCAAAACAGTCCTGGTGCTTAGCATCTGCATCATCTGACCACTTCCATACTGAGCGAGTCACTGGTACTTCATGCTTTAGTTTTTGCTTGTACGCAGGAATCAGGATGATAGTGTTATGGTCAGATTTGCCAAATGGTGGGCAAGAGAGAGCTTTGTACGCATCTCTGTGTGTGGAGTGAAGGTGGTCTGGAGTTTTTTTCCTCTGGTTGCACATGTAACATACTGGTAGAAATGAAGTAAAATGGATGTAGGTTTCAATGCATTAAAGTCCCCTGCCACTAGGAGCGCCGCCGCTGGTTGAGCATTTTCTAGTTTGCTTATGGGTGCGGTCTTAGTGCCAGCATCGATTTGTGGTGGTAAATAGACAGCTATGAAAAATATAGATGAAAACTATCTTGGTAAATAGTGTGGTCTACAGCTTATCATGCGATACTCTACCTCAGGCGAGCACAATTTTGAGACTTCATTCATATTAGATTGTGTGTACCAGCTGTTATTGACAAATAGACACAGACAGCCACCCCTTTTCTTACCGGAGGCAGCTGTTCTATATTGCCGATGCACGGATAACCCAGCCAGTTGTATGATATCCATGTCGTCGTTCATCAACAACTCGGTGAAACATAAGATATTACCGTTTTTAATGTCCTGTTAGTAGGATAGTCTTGATTTGAGATCATCCAGTTTATTATCCAATGGTTGCATGTTGGCTAATAGGATCGATGGTAGAGGCGGGTTACCCACTCGCCCTCGGATTCTTACAAGGCACCCTGACCTACGAACCCTATATCTCTGTCTCTTCTTCATGCAATTGACAGGGTTTTGGGCCTTGTTCAGTGTCTGAAGTAAATCCTTCAATGTCCGACACGTTAAAGAAAAAGTCTTCATCCAGTACGAGGTTAGTAATCGCTGTTCTGAACACCAGAAGCTCTATTCGGTCATAAGAGACGGTGGCTGAAACATTATGTAAAAAATAACGGCAGCCATCTCCTCCAGCGCCATTATTCACTATTATTAGGGTGGAACTGCGAGTGCTGTGTGTGTGAAGAATCCTACTCTTGTGTGAAGGAGGTTTTTGTACAGAGACACCTGAATGAATCACTGTGGGAGACTTTTGGAAGCGGCACAAAAAATAACTTTTGTCTTTCTTCTCTGATTAAACAAAATGTAATCACGCTATTGAACAACGTAATGAGATGTTATCATCTTCTCCAGAGGAAAGACTTTTAGGCTATGTATTTTCTAGAGATTTCTACGGACAGATTGGTAGATTGGTAGAGGGCAGAGTCACCGAAGTGAAAGAATACCACCAAGTTTATTTGGAAATATAATATATTCTAACTTGCAATTTAAAAAGAGCACATTTTGACATACAGTATTGCATGTCAGCTCATTGTTCTGTCGAGTTGTAGCTATTACTATTTCTATAATATAAGCAACAATTTGTATTATTTTCATGGTAGATATTAACACTGACATGGTTTAAAAGGAACCTCATCTATAGTTTTGAATAGTATTTTGAGGTCATTTTGTCTTGTGTCTCTGAGTAGATTTGACAAAATTGATATGGAGATTTACACTGTGAATAGTAAATCTGATTATTAAATCTGAATGTGTGATATTGTCACGTTCTGACCTTAGTTTTTTTTGTTATGTCTTTGTTTTAGTATGGTCAGGGCGTGAGTTGGGTGGGTAGTCTATGTTCTTTTTTCTAGGTTGTGGTTTTGTGTTTGGCCTGGTATGGTTCTCAATCAGAGGCAGGTGTCGTTCGTTGTCTCTGATTGAGAATCATACTTAGCTAGCCTTTTCACACCTGTGTGGTGTGAGTGATTATTTTCTGTTTAGTGTTTTTGTTTGCAACTTACAGAACTCTTGCGTTTCGTTCTCCTTTGTTATTTTGTTTAGTGTTCTCTGTTTAATAAATATAATGATGAACCCTTACCACTTACTTGGTCCTCACCTCATTCCAACGACGAGCGTGACAGATATCAGTTTACTGCATGTCTTTGTAGATTTAGGGGTGGTTTGCAAAACACATTAAGCCTAGTCCTGGACTAAAAAGCAAGCTCAATGAATAATCTTCATTGAAAGTTATTTTAGGACTCGTCTTCAACCCCATCCTAGTGTTTTGTTGTTCTTGGTGGGATAAACTGTAGAGCATGAATGTAACATACATCTGATGGATTGTTTTGACAATAAATATTTTCAGAGTTTATTTTTGCCTTTATCTTTATAGATTGTGTTTTGTTGTTGTCGGTTGTTCTCAGTACTGTAGCTAGTTGTTTATCCTATGTGTATTGTCTCTCCTCTCCTCTATTATATTGTAGACTATATAATATAGGATTATACAGTAGTGCTGTGTGCTAAATGAACTATTTTGAGAGTAAGTTGTGCATGTCTTCTTGACTCAGAGTTTAAATACATTGTTTTGATTGGAGAAAATATACAGAAAGAGTTAATTTAATCATGATTCCAGTCATCACTATCTCATAAATAGGCAGCACATTTCATACTAATTTACATGAATCAGCTTCATTATTTCATTATTGTAGCATATAGCTACTCTCATAATTTCAAACAGAATTAAAAGTGAGTCAGATCCAACAAATACTCTGCAATCATTCTACAACTGAATGATCCTGTTATACTGTAGCACCAATACCAGTAAGAACAATTTGTGATATTTGGTGATAAACCTCTAAGATCTGCTCTCAGAACTCACACTGCTAAACAGTTACTTTCCATACCATAACATTCTAATGTTTAATTGCTAATATGGTGACAGTGCTGCTCTATTCTGGGACAAGCAGAACCACCCGGCCCTGTCTATGCAAATCTCAGTTTCACTCTGTGTCACGCCCTGATCTGTTTCACCTGTCCTTGTGATTGTCTCCACCCCCTCTAGATTTCCCCCGGTGTATTTATCCCTGTGTTCCCTGTTTCTCTGTGCCAGTTCGACTTATATGTTCAAGTCAACCAGCGTGGTTTGCTGTGCTCATTCTTTTTCTGTTCTCTTTTTGCTAGTCCTCCCGGTTCTGACCCTTGCCTGATTCTGGACTCTGTACCCGCCTTCCTGACCATTCTGCCTGCCTTGACCTCGAGCCTGCCTGCCACTCTGTACCTCCTGGACTCTGAACTGGTTTTGACCTTTTGCCTGTCCACGACCATTCTCTTGCCTACCCTTTTGGATTATAATAAATAAAGACTCAAACCATCTGCCTCCTGTGTCTGCATCTGGGTCTCGTCTTGTGCCCTTATCCTCTGACAGCTATCAGTCTAACAGTTGAACAGTTTCACTGCCTGCAATACCCTGGACTGGACCAGATGTGAGGGAGTGGACTGGTTTAACCTCTATGGTGGATTCAGGGAGGTAGACATAACAGATATGTCACCATGTAATTAATGACAGATAAAATGGAAATTATACTTTATGTAGATAGTGTCTCATGTTTGAACCCAGCATCATGTCTCATTCACAGATCTAACAGTCAGGAACCTGCATATTGAAAATAGTTCATATAATCTTGGAAAATCAAATCCATTTCAGTCAGACATTTGGTCATGAGCTCCATTGTTTTGGGGGCTGAAGTGATTGTAACGTTGAACTAATGTTGAGGTCATAACACCTTTTGTTTTACTTCTTACTTTGCCTTTGGACTGGTGTTGCGTTTTCAAAACCTCAAATAACTTTTAGATGATCTTTCAGGTCATGACAAATATGAGTCACAACCATGATGATGATGATGATGATGAAGGAGAACATTTGATTTAAATGACACTTTCTACCCTTATTCAAGGTTTCCTTGCTAGTCAGTGTTCCATGGTACTGTCTCTTCCCCTTCAGCACCTGCAGTAGGTCCCAGTTGTAGCAGTACAGTCACTGTGCAGTCTGACTGAGGGAGGTTTTTGTACGGCTCTGTATCACTGTGTGAACACCCAGACACTGTTGGGGTAGTGTAAACTCTGACAGTAGTAATCTCCTGCATCTTCAGCCTGGACTCCACTGATGGTCAGAGTGAAGTCACTCCCAGATCCACTACCACTGAATCTAGATGGTATCCCAGAGTCACGGGTACTAATGAAATATGTAAGGAGTTTAGGAGATTCTCCGAGTTTCTGTTGATACCAGGCCAACCTCTGTCCATGTGTATCACTGTATACTGCACTGCTGGTCTTACAGCTGAGCCTGACTAAGTCACCAACTGAATTAGTTTTCACTGCAGGAGTCTGAGTCACAGTGACCTGGCCTCTGGACTCTGAAAAATAAATGTAATTAACATTAAATCGTGCATTAATTTGCTCATTGCTTTACAAAATAATGACTTTACAATAACATAATGGTATTTACTTTAATAAGGTTAGGTAACTACAGTCAGGGTAATTTTCTGTAAAATATATTACCTTGGAGACAGAGGGCAAGTGTCCAGATGAAGATGGTGATAAAAGTCATGGTTGTTGTGGGTTCTGTTGTCATGAAGGATAGCTCTCAGTCATGAAGTGTTAAACTCACAGGGATATAAACACTCCCAGAGCACTCAAGCATGTGCTGCCAATGCAAACTGTCATATGTAAATAGTTTTACTGGTAGTACCTACATTCATAACTGATAGCTATGTAACTACATACAGATTATGCAGAATATTTCATTGTGTTTTAAATAACGTATGCTGTAAATGTGATCTAAGAGCAAAATGTAATTATCTAAGTGTCAGTGATTTATACTCATAACCCAGAACTATCAGTCCCTATTGTATTATTCTAGTACTTCAGTACTATCAGTCCCTTTTGAGTTATACTAGTACTTGAGTACAATCAGTCTCTATTGTATTATATTAGTAGTTTAGTACTATCAGTCTCTATTGTATTATACTCGTACTTCAGTACTAACAGTCTCTATTGTATTATACTAGTACTTCAGTACTATCAGTCCCTATTCTATTCTACTAGTACTTCAGAATTATCAGTCCCAATTCTGCCCTGCAAAGGCAAATCTCAGTAACAATGAAACTGGTCAAAAATCTTTTATCTGTTGTAATGGCAAGTATATTCCCTGATTAACGTGGTATATAGTTTTCTGACACAATAACAAGACAGTTGACAGTTGTTTATCAGAAATTGCTCTCTGTCTATACAGGAAATTACTTTAAAGTCAGATTTGGAAGATTTGCCATTATTGTATTACACTAGCACTTCAGTACTAACTGTCTATATTGTATTACACTAGCACTTCAGTATTCAGGGTGGGACTGAGAGTGCTCTGTGTGTCAAGGTGCCTGCCCACTCTTGTGTGATGGAGGTTTTTGTACGGTGACTTCACCATTATGAATCATTGTGGTGGACTTTTGGAAGCGGCACAAAACTAGTGCTGAAAAGTAAGTCCATTTTTGTCTTCTCTCATTTAAACAAAATGTAATCATACTATGAACAACGTTCTGAGAAGTTATCATCTTCTCCAGAATAAATACTTCAAGGCTATATCTTTTTAGAGATTACTGGGGACAGATAGGTAGATTGGTAAATGGCAGAGTCACCAAAGTGAGAGAATTGTTCACGTACCACCAAGTTTATATTCTAACATGTGATTTAAAAAGAGGACATTTTGATATACAGTATTGCATATCAGCTCATTGTTCTGTCGAGATGTAGCAACTACTATTTCTATGATAAAAACAACACTTTGTATTGTATTCATAGTACACGTTAACACTGACATGGTTTAAAGGGGAACCTCATCTAGAGTTTTAAATAGTATTTTGAGGCCATTTTGGCTTGCGTCTCAGGGTGGATTTGACAAAATTTATATGGAGATTAACAATTTGAATAGTAAATCTGATTATTATATCTGAATATAAATCTGTTTACTGCATGTCTTTGTAGACTTAGGGATGGTTTGCCAAACACATTAAGCTTAGTCCTGGACTAAAAACCTAGCTCAATGGATAATCTTCATTGAAAGTAATCTTTAGTCTAGGACTAGTCTTCATCTGTTTCCAGGAAACCCCCTCCTAGTATTGTGTTGTTCTTGGTGGGTTAAACTGTAGAGCATGAATGTAACATACATTTATCTGATGGATTGTTTTGTCTAAAAATATTTTCAGAGTTTATTTTTGCCTTTATCGTTATAGGTTAAGTGTTTTGTTGTCCTTGGTACTGTAAGTAGTTGTTTATCCTGTGTGTATTGCCTCTCCTCTCCTCCAGCTGGTCCCTCTATCAGACCCACAGTGTCTCTGCTCCCCCCGTCCTCTGAGCAGCTCTCTGGGGGTTCGGCCACACTGGCCTGCCTGCTGAGTGACTACTCCCCCCAGGGGGCGATGGTGAGCTGGGAGGTGGATGGGGAGGAGGTGAAGGAGGGGGTCCTGACCACCACAGAAGAAGAGAAGGGCGGCCACTACAGCCGCAGCAGCACCCTGACCCTGAGCAAGGCACGCTGGGAAGAGGGAGAGGTGTACACTTGCAGGGTCGCCCATGACGACACCAGTGATTCGGCCGCCTTCCGGAAAAGTCACTGTAGTGTCTAGTGACCGGAGAAGCCATTGTAGGAGGCTAGAGTCCCCACATGGTGCTGGTGAAGGAAACATTAGTGTTTTAGAGCTGAATGTTAAAGTATAGTAGTGAATAATATCTTTAGTGTTGTGTGCTGAATGAAGTATTTTGTGATTAAGATGTAAATGTCATCTTGCTTCTGAGTTCAAATAAAGCTTGTTTTAATTGAAATATAACCATAAGAGTTACTTTAATGATCATTTCAGTGATTACTATCTCATGAATAGGAAGCACATTTCATACTAATTTATATAAAAGGGCATCTGATTTAACGAATACTCTGCAATCATTTCTACAAATGAATGATCCTGTTTTACTGCAGCACCAATACCAGCGAGAATAATTTGTGATATTTGATAATAAACCTCTAAGATCTGCTCTCAGAACTGTCACGAACCGGCTCAGAGCCCGTAACAAAAAGGGAGACAACGTAGAGATAAGGAATAACAAAAATATATTTATTAACTAAAGTAAACTATTTACAATTAACAATGGTGTGTGCAGTCAGTAATCAGTAGTGTAAGTTAGTGGTTGCGTGCATAGATGGTGATAATGAGGGGTGTTGAAAGGTGCCCAAGCAAACAAACAAACAAACAAACAAATAAACAAACAAAACGTCCACAAAAATGCCACAACCAAATCCAACAGTGTGTCTGCATATAGAGAGTCTCCTCAATGAATGGGGAAAAGGTGTATTTATCCCGGGACACACCCGGGCCCAGGTGTGTCCCACTTTGCTGACCACCCTCCCGCTCCGCCCACCGACATCCTATTAAGGAAAACAAGAGCAAATAATTCGACAGACAGAGTGGGAGGGTCGTCATAGAACTCACACTGCTCAACAGTTACCTTCCATAACATATATACAGTGCATTCGGAAAGTGTTCAGACGGCTTCCTTTTTCCACATTTTGTTACGTTAGAGACAGGATTGTGTCGAGGCACAGATCTGGGGAAGGGTACTAAAACATTTCTGCAGCATTGAAGGTCCCCAAGAACACAGTGGCCTCCATCATTCTTAAATGGAAGAAGTTTAGAACCACCAAGACTCTTCCTAGAGCTCACTGCCAATCCAAACTGAGCAATCGGGGGAGAAAGGCCTTGGTCGGGGAGGTGACCAAGAACCCGATGGTCACTCTGATAAAGCTCCAGAGTTCGTCTGTGGAGATGGGAGAAGGACAACCATCTCTGCAGCACTCCACCAGCTAAGACAACGCAGGAGTGGCTTCGGGACAAGTCTCTGAATGTCCTTGAGTGGCCCAGCCAGAGCTTGAACCCGATCGAACATCTCTGGAGAGACCTGAAAATAGCTGTGCAGTGACGCTCCCCATTCAACCTGACAGAGCTTGAGTGGAGAGAACAATGGGAGAAATTCTCCAAACACAGGTGTGCCAAGCTTGTAGCGTCATACCTAAGAAGACTCGGAGCTGTAATCGCTGCCAAAGGTGTTTCAACAAAGTACAGAGTAAAGGGTCTGAATACTTTCAGAATGCAATGTATCTATAATGTTTAATTCCTAATGTGATTTTATTATATTAGATGTTTTAGCAATTGTTTTCAATAATGTGTAGTCTACACTTTTCCATTATTTCCCCCCTGGTCTTCTGTACCTCCAACCCCCTGGGAACAGAGTGAGGGAACAGAGTGATCATCTGGTGACAGTGCTGCTCTATTCTGGGACAAGCAGAACCAACCAGCCCTGTCTATGTAAATCTCAGTTTCACTCTTACAGCTTCCAGTCTAGCAGTTGACCTGTTTCACTGCCTAAAGTACCATGGACTGGGCCAGATGTGAGGGAGTAGACTGGTTTGAACCTCCATGGTGGATTCAGGGAGGGTACAATAACAGATATTCCAACATGTCATCTATGACAGACAAAATGTATATTATACATAATGTAGATATGTCTAATGCCTGAACCCAGCATCATGTCTCATTCACAGATCTAACAGTCAGTAACCTGCTCATCAAAATAATTAATATAATGCTAGATGATCACATCAATATCTGGTTGTGAGGTGTATAATATGGGGATTGTATCTAGGGGGCTGATGCGAATTTGTTCATAACTGTCTTGCCTAGTTAAATAAATAAAAACATTTGCATATTGGACTGGTGTTGTGGGTATTTCAAAACTTTAAATAACTTTAATAGGTGCACTATAATGATGATGATGATGATGGGGATGATAATGAGGATGATGATGATGGGGAACATGTGATCTGAATGATGCTTTCTAAACATATTCAAAGTTGATGTTACGGCTATCGTCCTATTCTTCCTCCTCGGACGAGGAGAGGCGAGACGGATCGGACCAATACGCAGAGTGGTTAGTGTTCATAATGATTTATTAAAACGAAACTGAATACTGAATTACAAAACAAATAAACGAAGTGCATAAACCGATACAGTACCGTGTGGTGCAACAAACACAGACACGGAAACAAACACCCACAAAACACACGTGAAACCCAGGCTGCCTAAGTATGATTCTCAATCAGGGACAACGATTGACAGCTGTCTCTGATTGAGAATCATACCCGGCCGAACACAAACATCCCAACATAGAAAATCAAACATAGACAAACCCACCCAACTCACGCCCTGACCAACTAAATAAATACAAGAAAAAGGAAAACAGGTCAGGAACGTGACATAACCCCCCCTTAAGGTGCGAACTCCGGGCGCACCAGCATAAACTCTAGGGGAGGGTCTGGGTGGGCGTCTGTCCACGGTGGCGGCTCTGGCGCTGGTCGTGGTCCCCACCCCACAATAGTCAAACCCCGCTTCCGTGGCCTCCTCCCAATGGCCACCCTCCATGTCAATCCCACTATACCAAAGGGCAGCACCGGACTGAGGGGCAGCTCCGGACTGAGGGACAGCACCGGACTGAGGGGCGAATCCTGGCTGGCTGGCTCTGGCGGATCCTGGCTGGCTGGCTCTGGCGGATCCTGGCTGGCTGGCTCTGGCGGATCCTGGCTGGCTGGCTCTGGCGAATCCTGGCTGGCTGGCTCTGGCGGATCCTGGCTGGCTGGCTCTGGCGGCTCCTGGTTGGCTGGCTCTGGCGGCTCCTGGCTGGACGGCTCTGGCGGCTCCTGGCTGGACGGCTCTGGCAGCTCCTGGCTGGACGGCTCTGGCAGCTCCTGGCTGGACGGCTCAGGCTGGTCCTGGCTGGACGGCTCTGGCTGGTCCTGGCTGGACGGCTCTGGCTGGTCCTGGCTGGACGGCTCTGAAGGCTCAGTACAGACGGGAAGCTCTGACGGCTCGGAACAGACGGACAGCGCTGGGCAGGCAGACAGTTCAGACAGCGCTGGGAAGGCAGGCAGTTCAGACAGCGCTGGGAAGGCAGGCAGTTCAGACAGCGCTGGGAAGGCAGGCAGTTCAGACAGCGCTGGGAAGGCAGGCAGTTCAGACAGCGCTGGGAAGGCAGGCAGTTCAGACTCAGGCTGCGCTGGAGAGGAGGAAGGCTCTGACAACGCTGGACAGGTGGGAGCAGCTGGAGAGAGAATCCGGAGAGACAGCCTGGTGCGGGGGGCTGCCACCGGAGGACTGGTACGTGGAGGTGGCACCGGGTATACCGGACCGTGAAGGAGGACACGCGCACTTGAGCACCGAGCCTCCCCAACCCTGCCAGGTTGAATGTTCCCCGTAGCCCTGCCAGTGCGGCGAGGTGGAATAGCCCGCACTGGGCTATGCTGGCGAACCGGGGACACCATCTGTAAGGCTGGTGCCATGTACGCCGGCCCGAGGAGACGTACTGGAGGCCAGATATGTTGGGCCGGCTTCATGGCACCCGGCTCGATGCCCAACATAGCCCTACCAGTGCGGCGAGGTGGAATAGCCCACACTGGGCTAAGCACGCGTACTGGGGACACCGTGCGCTTTACCGCATAACACGGTGTCTGACCAGTACGACGCCCTCTCATTCCACGGTAAGCACGGGGAGTTGGCTCAGGTATCCTACCCAGCTTTGCCACACTCCGCGTGTGCCCCCCCCAATAAATGTTTGGGTCTGACTCTCGGGCTCCCAACCGCGTCGCCGCGCTGCCTCCTCATACCAGCGCCTCTCTGCCTTCGCTGCCTCCAACTCCGCCTTGGGACGGCGATATTCCCCTGGCTGAGCCCAGGGTCCTTTGCCGTCTAGAATCTCTTCCCAAGTCCAGGAGTCCTGGTTTTTTTTCCGCTGCTGTTGCCGCCCTTCTCCACTCCGCTTGGTCCATTGGTGGTGGGTGTTTCTGTTACGGCTATCATCATATTCTTCCTCCTCCTCGGACGAGGAGAGGCGAGACGGATCGGACCAATACGCAGAGTGGTTAGTGTTCATAATGATTTATTAAAACGAAACTGAATACTGAATTACAAAACAAATAAACGAAGTGCATAAACCGATACAGTACCGTGTGGTGCAACAAACACAGACACGGAAACAAACACCCACAAAACACACGTGAAACCCAGGCTGCCTAAGTATGATTCTCAATCAGGGACAACGATTGACAGCTGTCTCTGATTGAGAATCATACCCGGCCGAACACAAACATCCCAACATAGAAAATCAAACATAGACAAACCCACCCAACTCACGCCCTGACCAACTAAATAAATACAAGAAAAAGGAAAACAGGTCAGGAACGTGACAGTCTCTTCTATGACAGAACCTCAGGTTGTTTTGATGGGTTATGATCATGTTATATCATCTCAGTAAATATGTTTGAATCTTTGCTTGAAACTTACTACCTGACTGGGGGACCTTGCAGTGACTGGGGGACCTTGCATTATTTCACATAGACGGAGTCCATTCAACTTATTGTCTATAATGTTAATTAAAGGTTTGTTTGACATAGCAAAAGGGAAGACATCTGTATGTAGTCTGGACCTATGGGTGTTTTCAGTTCAGAAATGCTTATAGTTCTGTGTCATTATACTGGATCATCTCCTCCCCTCAGCACCTGCAGCAGGTCCCAGCTGTAGCAGTACAGTCACTGTGCAGTCTGACTGAGGGAGGTTTTTGTACAGCTCTGTATCACTGTGTGAAACCTGGACCATTGTGGAAACTCTGACAGTAGTAATCTCCTGCATCTTCAGTCAGAACTCCACTGATGGTCAGAGTGAAGTCACTCCCAGATCCACTACCACTGAATCTAGATGGCGTCCCAGACTGAAGTGTTGTAGCATAGTAAATAAGGAGTTTAGGAGCTCCTCCAGATTTCTGTTGGTACCAGTCTAGATTGTTATATACATCACTGCTGGTTTTACAGTTCAGAGAGACTGTCTGTCCTGGAAGAACAGTTTTCACTGCAGGAATCTGGCGTCGCAGCGACCTGTCCTCTGGATTCTGAAACAGAAATATTTAAGATCTCAGAGAACATTTGGTCATGTTGTCTAAACTAAAGTCTCATTTTCTCAATTTGAGACTAAATTAAGATGAAACATTTAAATAATAAACTGATTTTAGACCAACAGAATGTAAATCATACCTTGAAAAAAATACATCAGTATCCACACAAAGCTCACAATAAAAGTCATTGTTAAAGTTCTGTTGTTATGAAGGACAGCTCTCAGTCATGAAGTGTTAAACTCACAGGGCTATGAACACTCCCAGTGCATTGAAGCATTTGCTGCCAAAGCAAAGTGTCCTATGTAAATATTCTTCCTGGTAAGGACCCACATCCAACTGTTAACTATGATTCAGATGATTCAGATTATTTCATCATGTTTTAAATAACTACTAATGTAAATCAGTGATTCAAGACGAACATTTAATTATCTGCATTCTTCAGTGGACTATATTCATAACCCAGAACTATCAGTCCCAATTGTATTATACTAGTACTTTATGATTATCAGTCCCTATTGTATTATACTAGTACTTCAGTACTATCATTCCCTATTGTATTATACTAGTACTTCAGTACGATCAGTCTCTGTCACGCCCTGACCTTAGTTATCTATGTTTTCTTTATTATTTTGGTTAGGTCAGGGTGTGACGAGGGTGGGTATGCTTGTTTTGTATTGTCTAGGGTTTTCTGTATGTCTAGGGGTGTTGGTAAGTCTAGGAATATGTATGTCTATGGTGGCCTGAATTGGTTCCCAATCAGAGGCAGCTGTTTATCGTTGTCTCTGATTGGGGATCATATTTAGGTTGCCATTTTCCCTTTTGGTTTTGTGGGTTCTTATTCTATGTTTAGTTGCCTGTCTGCTCTAGCCATATTAGCTTCACGGTTCGTTTTGTTATTTTGTTCAGTGTTCATTCTTTAAATAAAGAATGACCGTGACAGTCTCTATTGTATTAAACTAGTACTTCAGGATTATCAGTCGCTATTCTGCCCTACAAAGGCGAATTTCGTAAAAAATCTTTGATCTGTTGTAATGGCCAGGTATATTATCTGATTAATGTGATATTTAGTTTCTTGACACAAAATCAAGCCGCTTGATCAGAATATAGAATGGGTTATCAGAAATTGATGTCTGTCTATACAGAATAATACTTTGAACTCAGATTTTGCAGTAAAAATGTTTCACATAGTTCATGTGTTTTGCCTTTATTGGGCAGTATTGTGTTATACTAGTAGTTCAGTACTATCAGTCCCTATTGTAGTGTACTAGTATTTCAGTACTGTTAAGGTGGTAATGAGGTGGTAGTGCTCTGTGTGTGAATGTGCTCACTCTTATGTGAAGGACTTCACCAGCATGAATCATTGCGGTGGACTTTTGGAAGCGGCACAAAACTGGTGCTATAAAGTAAGTCCACTTTTGTATTCTCTCATTAAAACCAAATGTAACCATGCAAATTAACAACGTTATGAGATGTTATCTTCTCCAGAGTTAAGACTTTCAGGTTGTTTCTTTTTAATAATGTCTGTGGACAGATTGGTAGAGGGCAGAGTCACCGAAGTGAGAGAATTGTTCACACACCACCAACCTTATGTAGCAATAATAAAAAATAAACCTCTAAGATCTGCTCTCAGAACTCACACTGCTAAACAGTTGCTTTCCATAACATAAACAGTTGAAATTGGAAGTTTACATACACTTATGTTGGAGTGATTAAAACTAGTTTTTCACTCCACACATTTCTTGTTAATAACAAACTATAGTTTTGACAAGTTGGTTAGGACATCTACTTGGTGCATGACAGAAGTAATTTTTCCAACAATTGTTAACAGACAGATTATTTCACTTATAACTTACCGTATCACAATTCCAGTGGGTCAGAAGTGTACATACACGAAGTTGACTATGCCTTTAAACAATTTGGAAAATTCCAGAAAATTATGTCATGGCTTTAGGAGCTTCTGGTAGGCTAATTGACATAATTTGAGTCAATTGGAGATGTACCTGTTGATGTATTTCAAGGGCTACCTTCAAACTCAGTGCCTCTTTGCTTGACATCATGGGAAAATCAAAAGAAATCAGCCAAGACCTCAGAAAAAAATTGTAAACCTCCACAAGTCTTGTTCATCCTTGGGAGCAATTTCCAAACGCCTGAAGGTACCACGTTCATCTGTACAAACAATAGAACGCAAGTATAAACACCATGGGACCACGCAGCCGTCATACCGCTCAGGAAAGCCACTGCTCCAAAACCGCCATAAAAAAGCCAGACTATGGTTTGCAACTGCACATGGGGACAAAGATCGTACTTTTTGGATAAATCTCCTCTGGTCTGATTAAACAAAAATAGAACTGTTTGGCCATAATGACCACCGTTGTGTATGGAGGAAAAAGGGGGACGCTTGCAAGCCGAAGAACACCATCCCAACCGTGAAGCACGGGGGTGGCAGCATTATGTTCTGGGGGTGCTTTGCTGCAGGAGGGACTGGTGCACTTCACAAAATAGACGGCATCATGAGGGAGGAAAATGATGTGGATATATTGCAGCAACATCTCGACACATCAGTCAGGAAGTTAAATCTTGGTCGCAAACGGGTCTTCCAAATGGACAATGACCTCAAGCATACTTCCAAAGTTGTGGCAAAATGGCTTAAGGACAACAAAGTCAAGGTATTGAAGTGGCCATCACAAAGCCCTGACCTCAATCCTATAGAACATTTGTGGGCAGAACTGAAAAAGTGTGTGCGAGCAAGGAGGCCTACAAAACTGACTCAGTTGCACCAGCTCTGTCAGGAGTAATGGGCCAAAATTCACCCAACTTATTGTGGGAAGCTTGTGGAAGACTACCCGAAAAGTTTGACGCAAGTTAAACAATTTAAAGGCAATGCTACTGTTGTGGTTCGTTTCCTTGTTCCTTGTCAATCATTGGCTCATTGGTAAAATTAGCATTATGACAATATCTTCAATTAAATCATTCAAAAACCTTTATTAATGCAATTGCAAACAGAAGTTGACAACAGGAACATAAAGCATGTTTCCGAGTCAGTTCTGCATCAAAGAAAAGGTCCCAAGTTATTTTATTAAACCCAAAGTCCAGCCCTAGTGATGTCACTGCCTATGTCATTATCTTTTACTCATGAGACCAACGACATGCCTACTCAACACTAAAACTTTTGTCTATATTGCTATCTAAAAGCTTAACAGTAAATGTCCAAGTTGATGTATAGTGGAATGTCTAACTAATCTCTTACACTCCCCTGCAGAGTTCTGTCTTCACAGTCACACATTTCTCAGAGGGGTCTCTTTATAAGAGAAAAAGAGACCAGAAAACAGCTGTGGTACAATTCTACACCTCTATAATGAATATATATTGTTAATCTGTAGTCTAGAACCCTATAAATGTAAGGAGGGTGGGGTCTTATAACCCCCCCCCCTTCTATTAATACAACATAAGCATAATCAATTATAATAATACATCAAACATTTGGTACAGCACCTATCATGACCCCTAGGTGAACCCCCTTCACTACCAAATACTAATGGGGTGTATGTAAACTTCTGACCCACTGGGAATGTGATGAAAGAAATAAAAGCTGAAATAAATAATTCTCTCTACTGTTATTCTGATATTTGACAATCTTAAAATAATGGTGATCCTAACTGACCTAAGACAGGGACTTTTTACTATGATTAAATGTCAGGAATTGTGAAAAACTGTATTTAAATGTATTTGGCTAAGGTGTATGTAAACTTCCGACGTCAACTGTATATTTGTAATGTTTAATTCCTAATATGATTTTATTAAATTAGATATTTTTTCAATGGTTTTCAACAATGTGTGGTCTACGCGTTTCCATTCTATTTTCCCTGGTCTTCGCTACCTCTAACCCCCTGGGGACAGAGTGAACATCTGGTGATAGTGCAGCTGTTTTGGGACAAGCAGAACCAACCAGCCCTGTCTATGCAAATCTCAGTTTTACTCCCACAGCGACCAGTCTAGCAGTTGAACAGTTTCACTGCCTGAAATACCCTGGACTGGGCCAGAAGTGAGGGGGTCGACTGGTTTTAACCTCTATGGTGGATTCAGGGGGGGGACATAACAGATATGCCACCATGTAATTAATGACAGATAACATGGATATTATACTTTATGATAACAGTGTGTGTCTCTACATCAATGTGTCATGTTTGAGCCCAGCATCATGTCTGACAGATCTAACAGCTCATGAAAAGGGTTAATACATGCTAGATGATCACATCAATAACTGGTGGTGAAGTGCATGTAGGGAATTGGTTTGGGGGGCTGATACTTTTCTTTTTACTTCTGTACATCTTACTCTGCATATGGACTGGTATTGTCTTCCAAAACTACGAATAACTTTTATATACACTTTCAGTTCATGACCAATATAACAAGTTGCAGTGATGATGATGATAATAATGACGATGATGATTACGATGAGGAGGGCGATGATGACGACGTTGGAAAACGTGTGATTTGTATGATACTAACTGTTTTCAAAGTTGACCTCCTCTACTGATCAGTGTTTCATGTCACTGTCTCTTCCCCCTCAGCACCTGCAGTAGTTCCCAGCTGTAGCAGTACAGTCA
Source organism: Salvelinus fontinalis (assembly GCF_029448725.1). NCBI lineage: Eukaryota > Metazoa > Chordata > Actinopteri > Salmoniformes > Salmonidae > Salvelinus > Salvelinus fontinalis. The sequence continues at coordinate 11,518,696 of NC_074675.1, read as the reverse complement.
CTGTGCAGTCTGACTGAGGGAGGTTTTTGTACGGCTCTGTATCACTGTGTGAACACCCAGACACTGTTGGGGTAGTGTAAACTCTGACAGTAGTAATCTCCTGCATCTTCAGCCTGGACTCCACTGATGGTCAGAGTGAAGTCACTCCCAGATCCACTGCCACTGAATCTAGATGGAGTCCCAGACTGAAGGGTTTTAGACCAGTATATTAGGAGTTTAGGAGCTCCTCCAGGTTTCTGTTGATACCAGTTCAAAAAGTGTCCATTGCTGTTACTGTATACAGCACTGCTGGTCTTACAGCTGAGACTGACTGAGTGACCCACTGAAACAGCTTTCACTGCAGGAGTCTGGGTCACTGTGACCTGGCCTCTGGACTCTGAAACAGAGATGCTATGTATATTTAGAATGTAATTGTTCATTCATTTGTCCAGTACTGTATAAAATAATGACTTTATATTGTTAGGGTCATTTTCTGTAAAATATATTACCTTGGAGACAGAGGGCAAGTGTCCAGATGAAGATGGTGATGGTGATAGAAGTCATGGTTGTTGTGGGTTCTGTTGTCATGAAGGACAGCTCTCAGTCATGAAGTGTTAAACTCACAAGGCTATAAACACTACCAGAGCACTGAAGCATGTGCTGGCTATGCAAAGTCTCCTCTCTATGCAAATGATGTTCCGAGGAACAGCGAACACCATCAATGAATGCTGAGAACAGAATTTGTTTCAAAGGCTATCTCACCGTGGTTTCTAAAAATAATATATGAGTAAGCAAAAAGTAGGTGCCTGTGCTTCTAGAATTCAAGTGGCTTCTTACTGTGAGGCTCTGCTACAGACAATCTGTTGAGGATAAAATAGGATTTGGTCTCAATCTCTCCCCAGTGGTTCGAGCTGGTAACAACAGAAACCTCAGTGTTTCGGTGAACCTAGATAGATGTTATAACACATTAAGAGAAAGATATACCACAGTAACAGAAATGATACAGTAGCCAAACAGCAAATCAAACTCCACAAAAAGGAATTTAATCTAATGTGACTCACTGGAAAAAATGCCTAAAAGCACAGAGTTTACTAAAACACAAATTTACATAAAATATACAAATATAGAGCCTTTTGTTTGGCAAATAATAACGGAAAAAAACTAGATGTTCAGAATGTCATGTGGTTTTGACCAATTCTCGTTAGAGAATTCACTCAAGCCAATCCCTTTAAAATATGTTGCTTCGTTAAGTTCCGTGAATAGGTCCATATGTCACAACACACGTGCACTTTTAGTGACAAAAAACATTCTGTCCATTACACTTAGATTTAAGCACCGATACAAAGGTTAAATACGTGTCTGTTTTCCGACAAAGAAAAGTGGGATGGATGTTGAGTCTCTTCAGCAATATCCAACATAGCAACACTGCCTCTTTGATAGAATACAGTACCTCTCCGAAAACAACGCAGGAGACAGGAGACACAGGTCATTGTAATTGTTTATACACCTCTTTTCCAGAAGTCATTGTTGAGTCATTGCATCTTTCCTGTGGCTCTACAAAACTGTCTTCAGATAACACTAATGCTTCCTCGTGGTCAGATTGGAATAATACTCAGGTTCAGTTGCGTTGCCCTCGTCTGGCACTGCTCTGCTGTTTTCATGAAGCCCTGGTCAGCCATCATTTGAGAGATCTCTGTATAAATGTGTTCCAGTTCAGTGTTTCCCCTCAGGACCTCTTGGATTCTGTCACTGCCCCACATGTCAAGGAGGGCTTCAGTCTCCTCAATGCTCCAGGGGAGATCTAGTTCCCACGGTGATGGACAGCTCTCTGATTCTGGAGAGACTGAAAAAAAAAAAGTAAACAAAGGCCCAACGTTGATAGTATAACGTAAAAACAGTATTTACTGTACAGAGATTAGGAGATTGTTTCCCTTACCTGTTCCTTGGACTTGGTCACCTGGGACCTCTCCCATGTCTGTGGCGCCGTTTGATTCCTCAGCCAGAGAGTCACAGGATAGATACTTGTTCCCGAATATTTGCACAAACTGATCGTAGAATTTGCACTCCACTTTTTCCCCTCCAATCCTGGGAAAATAGAACATCACATTTGGTTGTTGATGCAATGCTTATTCCTCATATCTGGTTAGTTAATGAGCTTTGCTTATCTAACATGAGCATGGAAAACCTCTGGCCATGAATACACAACTGTTCCATCAGTATGGAGTCTTCGTAATCAATTCACAATTATAAATAGTGGGTATCAATTTCAAATCCATATCTTTTCCCCCATGGCTTACTGTTTGCTCTCGCAGAACTGGCGGAAGTTGGCCTTTAGCCGCTTCACTCTAGACTGGCACTGTTCGGCTGTCCTCAGGTAGCCCTCATTGGCCATGGCCTGAGAGATCTCAGTGAAAATGTGTCTGTTTTTGGTGCAGCCCTTCAGATCCTCCTGGACCTCGTCACTCCCCCAGATACTGAGGAGGACCTGGGTCTCACTGTCGCTCCAGGGGAACTTGGAGCCGTCAGTTAAAGGACGGCTAGCTGAAGACAAAGACACTCAATGAACACATTGTTTACAATGGGAAGGGGGTTAGTTGAAGTAAGACAACTCATAGAACATTTAAAGGTATGGTACGGCTTTGCTTTACCTTTCTTTTGGTCAACTTCAAGTGTAGACTCCCAGACAGCAGCTTCCTCATTGTCTAACGAATCTTCGGCCAAACTATCAACGTTGAGCTCCCTTGAGAAAATCTCCTCCATCTGGTCGTAGAACTTACATTCCCTTCTGAGGAAAGGGAAGATTAGACAATTTAATTTCAGTTGAATCATCATATCCTCTGACCACATGTACTATGTAACAATAAGAGTGATAAAAACAAAACTGCAATTACATTGTTTACTAATGTGATGAAATTAAGTAAAGCATTGATTAGTTGACTTAAAGATATTGCATCAATTTATATCCGATGATGTGGTGTAATTTATAGAGTAAATAACTAGACATGAAATGGTAGTTATAAATCCTTTGCATTCACTTGTCATGGTGGAAGCTGGCCTTGAGTCGCTTGATGCGGGTGTGGCACTGCTCAGCCGTCCTGATGAACCCCTGGGCCGTCATCCTCCGTGAGATGTATTCAAACACGTGTCTGTTCTTCAAGCAGCCGCGGAGGGAGAGCTGCACATGGTCCTCACCCCAGACCTCCAGCAGAGCCTGGGTCTCCCGATCGGACCAGGGCATCTTTCTGCTGGACTCCGCCACAGCGTAACTGACTGAGCCCTGGCCTTCAAAAAAATATGTTTTTGGGAGGCTTTAGGTGGCTACTAAGTACATATTTGAAGATTGATTATGACTAGGGTCCTGATTTTACCTGACCAAGATAAACAACTGTTGGCACTGACACAGGAAAAACACAGGGCCCTAATAACATTAGACTTCGAGGGTAAGGATAATGAGGAGGCACCATACCCATTTCCTGATCTGGTTCCTCAGTGGGATTTGGATTGAAGTCATCACACAAATCAACAATCTCTGCATTGAGGGAGAGCGTGTCGTTGCCGAGCACCGGCTCCAGGAACCTGTAGTATCTGAAGAGTAAGGGCTCCCCTCCGTTTCTGTAGGTACGACCAGAGGTAGAGGGAGGTGGAGAACAGTGGGAGGTGAAGGGTTCATTTGTAACAGGTCCCAATTTAGGCACCATGACTCGCCTTAACCACAAATAATCTGTTTTTTCCACTTACGCCCTGCTGTTGAGACACCGTCGGTAGGTTTTCCTCAGCCGCTTAATCCTCGAGTGGCACTGGTCAGCCGTTTTGAAGTGCCCCATGGTGGCCAGCTTCTCTGCTATGTCGGCGAAAATGTGCCCGTTGCGGACGCAACCTCGGAGGCTCGTCTGGACCTCCTCGTTCCCCCACAGCTCAATGAGGGCCAGCGTCTCTGGCTCTGACCATGGGGTGTGTCTCATCCCATCAGCACCTGCTCCGGGAGACATATACATTGGAAACATCCAGTGTCTTCAGTGTTAACAGATAACTGTCTGTATTAGCACCGTACCTGTGTCCTGGTCTACTATTTGATCGTCTCTTTCATCATACTCATCAATGGAGGCCGCTTCATGCCCAAGTATTCGCTCCAACTGATTGTAAAACTTGTATTCCAGTCCCTTTCTTCCACATCTGAAAACAGCAGACAGAAAAGGAAGCCATTTAAAAAATTGAGATGCAGAATTGTAGCTATGGGTTAGATTATACACTTATTTGTATGTTTCTGCAAATGAAAATCAACATAAAGGGTCCAATTTAAACCCGTTTTGTACACACATACTTTTTCCTGTCGTAGCACTGACGGAAGTTGTTCCTCAAGGACTTGACTTTCCAACGACACTGCTCTGGGGTCTTGGAGTACCCTTGGTCATGCATCTTTTCTGATATGTCCATGTAGACAGGGCCGTTGTGGACAAAGTCTCTCAGCACCCTCTGAACCTCGTCCTCCCCCCAGATGTCAATGAGGGCCAGGGTCTCAGGATCTGACCATGAGCCTGGTGTGATCCTCTCAGAAGTGGTGTAGTTGTCCGCTTCTGTAGACTCTAAATACAAAACAGCCCAATAACATGAAAGTGTCCCTGTTAAGACTTGGCAAAGGAACTTGTGTTGAGGGGACGGCAACTACAGCAGAACCAGTAGTTAAATACATAACAAACAGGGTTCAATCTGACATAGCCATGCTAGGTGTTAATAGAAAGTTTGCATAAGTTTGAAATGAGCTGAACTCTTACCTTGAAGTGAGTCACTGTTTGATTCCTCTGATATGTCAATGGTCAAGTCTGTCACCACTGTGCTGGTAGAGGGAGGCTGCCTCTCAAGTATTTGATCTAAAATATTGTAAAACTTAAAATCAACCTGCTCAGATCCAGATGAACTAGGAAGAGCACAGGTAGAGAGAGATTGAAAATTAGAATCAAATCTGTAATCCAATTCACATTAGCAACATGGCGAATGTATCAATAATAGAAGCTGAAATGCAATGACTACCTGATGGTTTCCTGGCACTGCCGATAGCTGGCTTTCAATCGCTTTATCCTGGTGTGGCACTGCTCTGCAGTTCTGTGATAACCACGGATGTTGAGCTTTTCCGAAATCTCTGAGTATATGTGACCATTGTGAGGACAGCGCTTCAGGTTCTGCTGCACAGTGTCGTCTCCCCAGAGCTCCAGGAGGATCACCGTCTCGCCATCCACCCAGGGGATCTTCTTCCTGTCCTCTGGCACGCCCACTACAGCCTCTGGATGGATCAGAGTCAAAGAGAAAGAGTGTGTGAGAAAGATTGGCCCAATCCCAAACCATCCACTCACCCTTATCCCTAAAACCTTGCTGGCTTCGTATCACAGATATCAAAGAATGAGTCAGATATGCTAGGTTGAGTTTCTTCCCAGTCCTTCAAGTTGATCTTATTATAGTTTAGTAGTGAAAGAGGAACTGGTTAACCAGTAGAGAGAATGTGACCATACCCCTCTCCTGGGAAGAGTAAACAGAGCACTCGTTGTCTGCTGACCATGCTTCTCTAGACTCCATGTCAAGACAGTTTTCTGACACCTCCACGTATGAGGGAAGCTCATTCCCCAGTATTCTCTCCAGTAGGTCATAGAATTTGCATTCTACTTGCTCTCTGCCTTTCATGCTGCGTTTGGGGAAAGACAACAAAGCACATTTTCAAAACAAATAATTTGTCTGGCTCAAATAGACAAAATGTAAGGCATCACAGGATATCAACCAAGAATGTAAAGGCCCGAGCATAGATCCCTGTGGGACTCCCAATGCACAAAGAAAATGATTGTTAAACTATAACTGACATACTTGTTCTCGTAGCACTGTCGGAAACTCCGTTTCAGTCTTTTAACCCTCGTCTGGCACTGCTCTGCAGTCCGGATAAAGCCCTGGGCAGACATCTTTTGGGATATTACAGCAAAAATGTGCCCATTTCTATGCATACCCCTCAATTCCCTCTGCATTTTGTCATCTCCCCATATGTTGATTAGGGTGAGGGTCTCCAAGTCTGTCCAGGGAACACTTCTGGTTCCTTGAGTGGAAATAGAGACAAACACAAGAGCAGTGATCACTGATTATTAATCACTTGATTGATTTAGATTAATCACATTGCACATTCCAAATGTAAAATCAGCTGTATTAATATTCAAGCAGTATGACCGCTTTGTAAAGTGGAGGGCAACATGCTGCATGCAAACACACATTAGTCCCTTTTCCAAGAGCCAATATTATGTGATTTACCAAGAAAGGCACAATCGGACCATACCCATCTCTTCTAGACCAGAATGGCCAGGGAACTCCCAATCATCAGTGTCTTCTAGCTGGTCATCTGTCACCTCTTCAACATCATAGGTGACCTCAGGAACCGTTAAGGGGGACACATTCCCAAGTATTCGCTCTAGCTGGTCATAAAATTTACACTCCACTCTGTATATAGGGAATGGTTTCAGTGTGAGAATATAGACAAGCACATTCCAGGGATATTGTCCATAACAAACAAAAATATATAATAATTATAAATATATAATGTTCTTCTGTAATGTACTCACTTCTGCTGGAGAGACTGACGAAAGCTGTTCTTCAATCGTTTGATCCTGGTCTGACACTGCTCTACAGTTCTCATGTAGCCTCTCTCAGACATGTTTTTGGAAATGAGAGTGAACACGTGGCGATTTTTGACACAGCCTTTCAGAACTCGCTGCACAGAGTCTTTTCCCCAAATGTCTATGAGGTTTAGAGTCTCATCATCTGACCAAGGGACTTTGGTGTCAATCGTCATGGGATAGGCAGCACCTTGGGGTTCTGGACACAAAAGGGTAAGTAAAACTGTTATGCATTTTCTTTTACCATGTACTGTATTTCACATTTCATTCAGAATGAACAGAGATTCCACACCTGTGTACTCTCCCCATATCGAGATGAGAGGAGAGTCACTAGAAGATTCGATATTCACTGGAGAATCCCTGTAAAAGAGGAACACAGCAATGTACATAAAGCAGATTTAAAATTCCCTCCCCAAGGGGGAATGGAAAAATGGAATGACATCAAAGGCATGCTGGGAGACACACCAATATGAGCTACTTCAATATCAGTTCTTACTGAAACAGAGGTGAATCTGCTTGTCGTTTCCGGGGAACCTCCGAACTGTCGCTCATTTTCCTCTTCGAGGGCAGAGTCTGCCCTCTCCTACTCTCATTTGCTGAAAATGATGTTCCCTCCTCCACAATTTCATCCGTTTCAATTCTGTCCCTCTGTTCATTTCGCTTCTGTCTCGTTCTCTCAGATATCCTCCTCTTGCCAGTCTCCAGATTTGATTGGTCAATGGGAATCTCAATAATCTCTTCTTTATTTGGATGGTTTGAGATTGGTGTGGCCTCTTGCAGATGTTTTTGAGTATGTTTGTCAGCAGTAGTCCCCAGTTTTGTGACTGGAGGGAGAGACAGAGAGGAGAGGATGCAGTCGTCCATAGGTAAAGAGCAAATGTCTGAGAGAAATAGAGAATGAGGCTTAGTAAATCACTGCGACTTCTCACCCGTTTAGTTACAGTCAAATAATACATTTATAATTCTAACAATCAAAGCAAAGTGATACAGTAGCAAAGATCATTACTCATTAGTCATAATTATCTACTAAGCCAGCCTTACCTTTTACGTCAACGTGTCCAAGATTTCTGTGATGTTCAATTAAAGCCTTCATCTGCTCTGGCGGAGTCGCTGATTGCAAACACTCATCCAGAACTGAGGGGGCTCCATCAAGCCATGACACCATCTGAGAAAGAGCCCTTAGTCATTAGCAGTGGTAGGTCATTAGCAGTGGTAGGTTACATTTTAATACAATACATGCTGTATTCTGAAGGCTAACTGAAGGCGATAGTCAAGGTGCGTATGTGAAATAAAATGGTGAGTTCAATGGTAGCACCTGTGCAAAGTCTGGTACAGGCAGCAGCTCCTCCAGTCTGGAGAGGAACTCCCACAGGAGAATCTCCAGTGCTGTGTCATACTTCTGGCCGTACTGTACTGGGAACACCTCCTGGGGGAGTTAGAAGACATAGAAAAAAATGGAACCGTGAGTGAGAGGGGGGAGGGAGAGAGAGAGAGGGAGAGAAAATGAGGGAGAGTGTCATCATCTCACCAGGAAGAAGTGCTCTTTCACACCTGGGTCTTGTAGCAGGGTTTGGACCAGCTCCAAGAAATTGGCCCCGGAATTTTCTACTTGTGCATCAGTCACCTGTAACATGCACACACACACCGCGGGAGATGAATTACCCAAAATATGTGTGTATTTCTTCCTATTGATTAAATGTATTTTATGCACAGGAGGCTGCTGAGGGGAGAACGGCTCATATTAATTGCTGGAATAGAGTGAATGGAATAACACATGGTAACCATGTGTTTGCTACCATTCAATTTATGCCATTTCAGACATTACTATGAGCCCGTTCTCCCCAATGAAGGTGCCACCAGCCGCCTGTGGGTTAATGTGCATAGTAAATCACCCACACAGTGGTCCCTGGGTGTAGTAATGGAAGCTTTGATTCTCTCCAGGTGGGGCTGGATGGTCTCAGGATCGACTTGGTGATCACCACGACACAACTCCAGAACCAGCTATGGTCACAAAAAAAGTATTTCAACGCTATCATCTGCGCTCTTGATACGCTATCACCATCAACCACTGTTCGACAGATTGGAGGGAACTAATATGGTTGTTAGCAATAGCTAAATGTACAAAAATAAACTACATTTCAGTCACTAAACAAATCCATCTGCAGAAACCCATGCACACACATCCACACACATGCTAACCCTGGCTCTCAGTCCCAGGATGAGTTGGGCCCTCTGCCGGTAACTCAGCAGCTCTGGAACCATCTCTGTCACCGAGGTGACAAACTCCTCCAGCATCCCATAATGCATGACAAGTCCTTTCTGCACAACTTGCCACATAGCAGCTGACAGAAGTTGCAGGGGTGGGGCCAAAAGCCGTAAATAAGAAATTGATAGAAGGGGATCTGTGAGAGAGAAATAATTATACTAATAATTATACTTACACATTAAAAACACTACTAAGATCTACCAGCTCATTGGGTATTTGCTGTTTCAAAGACATTACGTCATAGGACTGACTGGCCAACATTAGTGTAAGGGAGCCCTCTACTGGCCCTTCAAGACAAAAACAATGCCACATTATTTATTTAGCCACCCCATGCTTATACTGTAATTTGAGAATATGAATTAGTAGTGAGCCTCTGTGTTTAGTGAACATATGGGACACGTAATCTTAATTTTTGCCTTTAAAAATTGCACATAGCCTAAACTAAATATGAGCAGCAGGATAAACGTTCACGAGGATGGCACCAGAATGCAGATTCATTACACTCAACTCTATAATGGTGCATTCAGGTCGGCACGAGGAAACTCGGAAAGTTCCACTATATACACGTTGTATATAAAGCAATGATCGCAAACAGATGTGTATAAGAAACGTAGGCCAAACACTGCCCAGGTGGTGAAAGAAAATCATTATTTCAATAGTCACGCACCTTTGTAATTTTCTGTACGGCTTCTTTCCATTGCTTGTTTCCAATTTTCAAAAAATATCCGACAGTGTCGCAAATATATCTAAATAACAATGTTATTTAGCTTGTGGTAGTAGTGTCAACGCAAACCAAAATGCTCTGACGCTATCTTGGTCAAATGTGGATGTATTTCTAATAAAAAACGTGCAGAATTATCATAATCATTCTGCAGGACGAAGTAGATATCTTTGCGCGCATAAATCATTCAGAAATATTAGGAGAGACTGCTTCTCTCAGTTTGAACCTGGATGACCGAAAACAAAGATTCTGGTCTAATCCGCTTTAGTCCGGATCACATGAAGCCTGATTCCCCCATTGGTTGTGGAGAACCACAATAGCCCGATTTTGCTAATGAAGGCCACTAGGCGGAGTCACCGCCACTTCCGGGTTGATTTTAAGGCCTATGGAGATATAGGCCAAAACAGACATATAATTATCCATATATCATGTATCCATATTTATCCATATAATCATCCATATATGGCTAATCCCCTTTAAACAATCAGTTGTGTGTGTGAATTACACCCATGACACTCGAGGGCGGGGGGGTGTCTCCATTTACAAACTGTGATACTGTATTTACTGTCTTTGTTTTGGCCTTCTCCGTAAATTTCGTTTTTCTTTCATCACAACTGAGGAGGAAGGGTGTAGCCACAGCAACATTGCCAGTCTTCAGGGAACGCTTGCGAAACAGACCAAACAGACCACGCCGAGGTTAGGGATTTGAGAAGTCAATGAGAGACGTGAAAAATGACTCCTGAGTTGTTCATTTTCTCGAAATCTAAAGACACAACCTAGATTCGAGCCAATGCATTAAGTAGTTGAACATGTTATTAATCTAACCTCGTGAAATTCACAAACTGACACTATATATTGAAGGAATGCCTTTGATTTGACTGCCCGCACCTGCGCAGTTTGACACGAGTGACCGTGACGTCTTTCTACGCATGCGCTTTGCTAGCCAACGTCGTCATGACATCGCCCAGTGCGATCGGGGAATTCTATTGGAGAAGCAGTTTTAGCCTATCTTCATACTGTACTGTCTTTGTTGTAGCGGTAGCCTGTGGTGCACTTTCCTAAACCAGGAACAACAGTCGCGCAAGTCATTGCGAGATGGGTCAGCAATTGTTATTAAAATTAATTTGCGATCATCAAGGAGCATTGGACTATGCACATCTGGCAGATGTTGGGGTTGGGGCAGATACGTTCTGCGCTCTTGATAAACTTGTTGAAAACGATTTATTTTCTATAGCGCTGTGCAATGGAAACAAACGCATTATTGCGAAAACGAAAGTTAGACGCTGCAAAGCGCAGCAATGTTATGGCTGCAATGATTTACACCTGTGTAAATTTTATCTATTTGGGGACTGCAAGAATAGTAGGGGAAGGTAAGCATAAAATATGTTTTATATGATGTGGGCTAAATAGGCTGCGTTTAGACAGGCAATCCAATTCGAAACTTATTTCCTATACTGATCTTTTTTTTTTAGAGCTGATGTGATTTTTTCAGAGGACCAATTCTTTTTTTTAAATATCAGGATTGGGCTGCCTGTCTAAACGCAGCGATAGGACCAGAGAAGTAAAGTAAGACAGGTTGTTTTGCGTGGCCCGGTTTAAACTCTGCTCTTCCGGTGCACCAGGCCATGCAAAACGAACTCGCCCATTGTTTGACTGTGTACATGTATCATTGCAACGGGTTATTATTATTACTATTTTTACATTTGAGGTATTTCAGCCCAAAACATGAAACTGCAACATTTTAGAAAAATTCTATGGGGTTTAGAAGTTGAATTAATTCAGCAAACTTTATTGTGCTTTCTATGTTTATTAACCTGTTTCTTGATACTTTGACTCCCAGACGAACATGCCGCTTTGGCCATGACCTTCACTCCGAACACAACTCCATAGTTTTGAGAGAGCATAAACTTGAGACGCTGAGTAGACAGCAACTCCGGCAGCTATTATTACAGAATGACAACTCTCTCCTTCCACCGGTAAGAGCCAACCGTTTACCTCTAACTGCTGATGTGGATCAGTGGATTGTGTGTGTCTGTGTGTGTGCAGGGCCAGACATAAGCGACATAAGCAATGGGGTGGGGGAGTCTATCGGGTTTCAACTTGTTGTTGAGAGTTAGAATAGTGTAATACACAAAGGTGCGAGTTCGAAATGTGTTTGTGTATCAGCAATTTTTTCTTATTAGGTCATTCACTGACAGTCACTCAATTAGTCATGTCAGCTAACCATTTTTAGATTGGTAAATTAGTCTGTCCAGCTATCTAAACTTGTAGTAATCATGGCCAATACTGACCAGGCATGCAGGGCACATGCCCAGGGCCACACCTCCAGAGGGAGGTGATTTTGTTAGTCACTTTCACTCAGATACCATTAACATGGCAAAATGTGGGAGGTGGGGGGCAACAAAATCTCGCTTAGAGGCCCCAAAAGGATAGAGCCTGCAGTGTGTGTGTGTGTGTCTGTGTCTGTGTCTGTGTCTGTGTCTGTGACTGATGAAGAGGTGCTGTCTGCACATATTAAAATCCATTTGAATTCAATCACTTTTTGACAGCATCCCTTTTTATGTAAATAAAACTTTCCATATGTTTGCTCGCTACCTTTTTCTATAATCAAGACACCTGCTGGTAACTCTTAAATGGTTAGGACAGCTCATGAGGTGTCCTAAATATCTGTCGACTAGGTGTAACTCTTACGACTAAAGAGGCTTCTTACATACCTTCTATTTTTACCCATAAGAGTAGGAGTAAAATGTCTCTATGCTCAGCACTTATGACCAATTGTCTACCCTGAGATGCTTTGTGGATACGGGCCCAGCTGTCAGATTCTCAAGGAAGAGGTTGTTTCCCTCATCAGTGAGATGCACGTAATCCCTAAGGTACTTCCCAGGGACACAATGCTTTATGGCAGAATGGTGGATTGTGGGCATGCGCCTGTCACAGAGAAATGCAAACACCAGCTGGTTGACAGAGCACCGGGCCATCTCTATGTGCTTGTTGCTGTCCTCCTCCCACTGGAACTTCCAACTCCTCTACTGTGTGATGTCAGAGTAGATCATTGTTGTCCCGGGGAACATTTGGATGACTACGTCCAAATCAGCTCACATCTGACGCACCTTTGTGTGTCCCAAGTCGTTTCCGAGGTAGATGACTATGATACATTCACGGTCGCACCTTGCCTTGGTGAGAGAGAATATTTCAGAACCTTTCCTTTGAGAACCGCTCATCCATATTTCACACTCCTGTTGTCATTTAGCCAGCTACATTGTGTAATCTCATTGTAAATATTTGCTTCAGTCTTTGCTTCCTTGCTTTCACCAATTTGCTTTGAGCAATGATCAGTAGGATTACGAGCTGGGATCTTATCAATTAGTAAAACGCACAACATTGTGAGGGTTCACAAGGATAGCATGTGTTAAGCTGTATTATAATGTTGTATAATAATGTTGCATATTCACCTTCCGGTGTGAAACCATGGAAATGAAAAACAAAAACTGTTTTAAGTGAGAATAGGCATTGGTCTGAAGCCCGAAAAAGAAAGGAAATTCACATGAGTACCACAATGCTTATACCAAGGTTTTCCAGCACACAGCTTTGCCCTACTACAGTAGCTATGTTGGTATTGTACTTCAAACTGTGTAGGCTGGTTACTTTGGATTCAAACCTTCTCAAACAGCCTAATTCATATTCTTCAGAGGGATAATAGACTGTACAGTGTCCTGCTATTACAATTATATATAACGGTATTGATATATACAGTACCAGTCAAAAGTTTGGACACACCTACTCATTTCAGGGGTTTTCTTTATTTAAATTTTTTTCTACATTGAGGAATAATAGTGAAGACATCAAAACCACAAATAATACATATGGAATGTAGTAACCAAAAAAGTGTTAAACAATGCAGAGATCATCTGTTCACCTACTCAGCTTCTCACAAAGACACGGCGGTTGTAACAAAAAAAATCAAATTTGGACTCATCAGACCAAAGGTCTAATGTCCATTGCTCGTGTTTCTTGGCCCAAGCAAGTCTCTTCTTATTATTGGAGTCCTTTTAGTAGTGGTTTCATTGTAGCAATCCGACCATGAAGGCCTGATTCACGCAGTCTCCTCTGAACAGTTGATGTTGAGATGTGTCTGTTACTTGAACTCTGTGAAGCATTTATTTGGGCTAAAATCTGAAGTGCAGTTCATTTGTGGCGAACATATCCTCTGCAGCAGAGGTAACTCTGGGTCTTCCATTTCTGTGGCGGTCTCCATGAGAGCCAGTTTTATCATAGCGCTTGATGGTTTTTGCAACTGCACTTGAAGAAACTTTAAAAGTTCTTGAAATGTTCCATATTGACTGACCTTCATGTCTTAAAGTAATGAGGTACTGTCATTTCTCTTTGCTAATTTGAGCTGTTCTTGCAATAATATGGACTTGGTCTTTTACCAAATAGGGCTATCTTCTGTATACCCACCCCTACCTTGTCACATCACAACTGATTGGCTCAAACGCATTAAGAAGGAAAGAAATTCCACAAATTCACTTTTAACAAGGAACTTAATTGGACTTGTATTTTTCTTGCACATAGAGTATGGTAAACAAGTTAATTGAAAAGCATTCCAGGTGATTACCTCATGAAGCTGGTTGAGAGAATGCCAAGAGTGTGCAAAGTTGTCATCAAGGCAAAGGGTGGCTACTTTGAAGAATCTAAAATATATTTAGATTTGTTTAACACTTTTTTGGTTACTACATGATTCCATATGTGTTATTTCATAGTTGTGATGTCTTCACTATTATTCTACAATGTAGAAAAAAGTAAAAAATAAAGATAAACCCTTGAATGAGTAGGTGTGTCCAAACTTTTGACTGGTACTGTATATCATTTGTCTGTATGTATTTTTTTAGATATAGGCCTATTGTAAATGTGTATTATTGTTGCATCAACATCTTTATTATAAAAATAAATACAAGTACAATCATAACTTTAAGCTACACATTATTTTGCAAGAGGTAATGAACTGTCCATTGATCAGCACAGCAATTGATACAACAGGATCATGTTTGAAACTCAAGTGCTTCTGCGCTTATGTCAATATTCCGCAGGGACGCTAACAGTTACAGAAATTAGGAATGCAGATAGGATTTATCTATCTGAGATACTGTGTCCAACACACCACCACCTGTTGGGCATATACAGACCAAAAAAGGATGTTATTTTTACAATGACATGTATTGCTAAAATAAACATTTTTTTAAAGCATGAAAAGTTAGCGTAATGGTATAATGTCCTACTATGGTGTGAAGAATCCAATGCTTTACCTTGTATGTGGTACAAATCACATTATTGTGGAAGCACCTCTAAGAGTATGTCTGTTTTATTTTCACTGAAAACAGTTTTTAATCTCTTGTATGTTTTGGCATTAAACTTCAAAAAGTGTAGCACTTGGAAGGGAAGGTTTTGTTCAAATCAATAGGGGTTCTGTCAAAAAGTGATTGAATTCAAATGGATCTACCCAATAGCTCTGTGTGTTCATCTCATGCTTTCTTGCACATAGAGTATGGTAAACAAGTATTTTAAAAGCCTTGTCTCTCACTCTTTCAGGTGTGCAACTCTTATAACAAAGGCACCGGGCCATATGGCAACTGCCCTGATCAGGAGGGGTGCAGGAGACTTCACATGTGCGACAGGTACATCAGAGGAACCTGCTCCTCGGGAGCCAACTGCAACAGGTGTCATGACTTCTTCGAGCCCCACCCACGGAGGACCCTGCAGCAGAGGGGAGTGCCAAACGATCTAATGGCGTCCATGTTGTCCACCTACAAGAACATCCAGGCCATGAAAAGTGAAGGTGCCGGCGGTGCTTCTTCCATCAACAGGCCCCAGAGCTGTCCTCCGAGAAATACAGGTAGATGGCTGCAGAAGCAAACAACAGGGTTGTGTTCAGTGGGGAATAATGTTTCAGAACAGTCGCTATATTTACCTGCAAAACCTTACTTGGAAGTATTTCTCTATGGACTTGCTTGCCAGCCAGTGTTGGGGTCAATACCATTTCAATTCCAGACCAGTCAATTCAATGAGTACACTGAAATTCCAATTTTCTTCAATGCTTTCAATAACCAGGTTTCCATCCAACCTTTTATGCGAGTAAAGTACATGTTGCATGAAAATGAAAATTTCTTGGTAAACTTTCCAAATGTCGACAAAACAAAATACACTAGACAACGTGAGGTTTTTCGGGGGGTCTGTAAAAGTGATTATGCGAGAAATGGCTGTGGAAATGCTTATTCTCAAATATTGATATAATAACCATAATATTGGAGTCACGGGGTGACGTTGTGTGGTCCTCCTACTACAACTGGAAAAAGCATACAGTTTATTAGGCTACAGGTGAAATAAGTTATGATGAACTTCACAGGGTGCTGAAAGTGCAAGGTGACACGCTTGATGCTCCTTTCCAATGAACATCAAGAGTCTTATTCTGGTGACATGATGATCAATGCTTGGCTGCCATTTGACAAATAAAAATGATCTTGCTCTTTTAGTATTTATTTATTTGTTTAAATTTATTTAACCTTTATTTAACCAGTTAGGCCAGTTGAGAACAAGTTCTCATTTACAACTGCAACCTGGCCAAGATAAAGCAAAGCAGTGCAACAAAAAAACAACACAGAGTTACACGTGGGATAAACAAAAGTACAGTCAATAACACAATAGAAAAATCTATAGAAAAATCTAGATACAGTGTGTGCAAATGGGTGTTCATGTTAGCTATACCTGCACTGTATCTGCGAGCTGTTGGCTAGAGCGCACGTGCCAATAACAGTGGGCACATTCGCTATATAACGCAAAAACAATTATTCGGTACTTGGGAATATAACCGCAAAAGTTATTTTATGTGCGTTATGTCATCATGCACAGCCTTTTATCCGCAACAAGTCAATTTGATGGAAACAGATCTCTGATAGGAAAATGTGCATATAGTTTGGATGGAAACCTAGCTAGTGAGGAAAGGTGGAATTGGAATTTGATTTACTTTCTGAATTGAGATGGTGTTGACCTCAACCCTGTTACCAACTTTGATTTCATGTAACTAAATGTTCGTTTGTTTGTTCTTTATTTACAGTGAGGAATGAGATCTGCCTGTTCTTTGTCAAGGGGGACTGCAAACAAGGAGGTACATTTAACGAGGGAGATATTGTGTGTGGAGGCAGAGTGTCTGGAGGATAGCTTTCCCATGTTTGCTTTGGCAGAACACCTGCAAGGGCCTTGCCCGATTTTTACTCCGGCAGAAGCTATGGCACCCGGCCGGATATGAGTTTATCTACAACTTTCAAGGTTGTCAGGAGATACACAATACAAACCCTGTGAAACCACAATTTAGGGACAAATCAGGCTGTTACCCAGGTGCAACAATGATACTCAGCAACATATCACATCTCACTGAAAATGTATGACTTTCAGAGAAATGCTGGAGAGTCCACTTCAAAATGCCCTACAAGTGGGAAGTGAATATTGGACAGACTTGGTCAGCTCTGCCAGAAAATGAAGTGATCGAGAGAGACTTCTGTGACCCTTCTAAGATACACAGGTCCAGTATGTTGTTATTTCATACTTAAAGATAGACTCAGCGATTTTCTTCAACAACTAAGAGCGTTGGAGCACAAGACTCAACTTCCCCGCTGTTTTGGTCCCATGGCTACCACGCTGTAACAGTGTGAAGCGAACCCGTGCACATGCGCATGATATAGTACTGTGTGTGACTGTCTTGATTCTCAATATCTGTGGTGCTGCTTGTGGCAATATCATTTTGCTGAGTCTACCTTTAACTAGAAAAACTATGTCAAACTGTGAATAAGGTACAATATAGCCATTTATTATTATTTTACCATTTACATTTGTCATGCCTTCACAGTGAGGGATCTGAGCGTGTGCAGTTCAACTCCATGAGCCGCGGATTATGGGAAGTTCGCCGTCTCTCCACAGTTTCCTCTGTGACCCAGCCCACATATGTACTCACCACAGAGTGGGCATGGTTCTGGGAGGACGAGTACGGCAAATGGGTCCAGTACGCATCCATCGTAAGTGGTGTGAAACACTCAAACAGGCTGATGTGTTACGAGGACAATAATAGATATAGTAAACTGTTGTTCCCCTTGAATTTGACTTTTTTTCCTATAAATCACAGAAAGAGATGCACAGATTGTCATCCATCACCAGTGAAGACCTTGAGAAAAGGTACCAGGAGGATCAAAGTGCTGTGGTGAAGTTCACTGCAGGCCAGCAGTCTTATGAGCTGAGTTTCAGAGGTAACACATCTCAAACTCTTGAAAATCAGCTCTCATGTGCAACCTTCTGTAATAATAATATATTTTAGTTATAAACGCTTAGCACAAGGTAAAGTTAGAGTCTGAAAGGCTACTCTTATACACTACCAGTCAAAAGTTTTAGAACACCGACTCATTCAAGGGTTTTTCTTTATTTGTACTATTTTCTACATTGTAGAATAATAATGATGACATCAAAACAATGAAATAACATATATGGAATCATGTACTAACCAAAAAAGTGTTAAATAAGTCAAAATATATCAAATAGCCACCCTTTGTCTTGATGACAGCTTTGCACACACTTGGCATTCTCTCAACCAGCTTCATGAGGTAGTCACCTGAAATGCATTTCAATTCACAGGTGTGCCTTCTTAAAAGTTAATGTGTGGAATTTCTTTCCTTCTTAATGCGTTTGAGCCAATCAGTAGTGTTGTGACAAGGTAGGGGTGGTATACAGAAGATAGCCCTATTTTGTTGCAAGAACAACTCAAATAAGCAAAGAGAAACGACAGTCCATTATTACTTTAAGACATGAAGGTCAGTCAATACGGAACATTTCAAGAACTTTTAAAGTTTCTTCAAGTGCAGTCGCAAAATCCATCAAGCACTATGATGAAACTGTCTTTCATGAGGACCGCCACAGGAAAGGAACTGTGTACGGCGTACATGCTTTACAGTGGGAAATACACATGCAGAGATAATCCGTTCACCCACTCTTTGTCTCACAAAGACACGGCGGTTAGAACCAAAAATCTCCAATTTGTACTCCAGACCAAAGAACAGATTTCCACTGGTCTAATGTTCATTGCTCGTGTTTCCTGGCCCAAGCAAGTCTGTTCTTATTATTGGTGTCCTTTAGTTGTGGTTTCTTTGCAGCAATTTGACTATGAAGGCGATTCACACATTCTCCTCTGAACAGTTGATTCTGAGATGTGTCTGTTACTTGAACTCCGTGAAACATTTATTTGGGCTGCAATTTCTGAGGCTGGTAACTGAAATGAACTTTTCCTCTGCAGCAGAGGTAACTGGGTCTTCCATTTCTGTAGCAGTCTTCATGAGAACCAGTTTCATCATAGCGCTTGATGTTTTTTGCGACTGCACTTGAAGAAACTTTAAAAGTTCTTGAAATGTTCCGTATTGACTGACCTTCATGTCTTAAAGTAATAATGGACTGTCGTTTCTCTTTGCTTATTTGAGCTGTTCTTGCAACAAAATAGGGCTATCTTCTGTATACCCCCCTACCTTGTCACAACACTACTGATTGGCTCAAATGCATTAAGAAGGAAAGAAATTCCACACATTAACTTTTAAGAAGGCACACCTGTGAATTGAAATGCATTTCAAGTGACTACCTCATGAAGCTGGTTGAGAGAATGCCAAGTGTGTGCAAAGCTGTCATCAAGACAAAGGGTGGCTATTTGATATATTTTGATATGTTTAACACTTTTCTGGCTACTACATGATTCCATATGTGTTATTTCATAGTTTTGATGTGTTTGCTATTATTCTACAATGTAGAAAAAAGTAAAAAATTAAGAAAACCCCTTGAATGAGTAGGTGTTCTAAAACTTTTGACTGGTAGTGTACACCCCTCAAATTCTATTACTAACATCGGCAGCAGGTAGCCTAGATGTCAGATGTTGAACAGGAACTGTAAGGATGCTGGTTCAAATAGTGCATCTTGTAATTACAGACATGACACAAAAAAACAACACATATGGTACTGTAAGGATGGTCAGACGACGTCCTGTCTTTGTTTCAACTGTGGACGCACAAGCTGCAAGAAGCAGGTAATGTATGAATGGGAATGGACTGAGAATGGGTATATGTTCTGAATCAAACCATTTCTATATTTACCTAATAGATGACTTATAGTTCTAATCATTTTTTCTTGTATATGAAGGTTATTTTTCATATGTCATTTCAGGAGAAATGGACCACGCAATTTCAGAGCTGTTCCTGGATCTTGGGACAAGTCTGCGATACCTGACATTGGATACAAGGTTACTTGTTTACATGTGATTCTACAGCTTTGGATTGCAGGGAAGTTTAACATTGCCTTTCATTTGGTTTCAGCTGTGACAACCATTTTGTTTTCTCCTGCAGACAGTCACTCTTCTGAGTTCTGACAGGGACTATCAGAAGGTCCAGGAACTTTTCAACAAGACCATGAGGGGTGTCCAAATCACCAGCATCGAGAGGGTCCAAAACGGGGACCTCTGGGAAGTCTTCCAGTGGTATGTTTACATCAACTCTCACACACAATCCTAGCATGTTACTTCCAAAATACTAAGTAAACTCTGGCTTGAACAAGATTATGGGTAAGCAGTGTTAGGAATTTAAAACCTGGTCAGGGTGTGTAGCAATGAGATACAACATATAAGGTGACCATCTCCTATATTTAAAGGTTTATTAGACAAAGAGAGACGTAGACAGACATATGCATATGAGAAGGCAGACATATTCATGTAAGAGGTCTAGAGCAAATCTCACCCCCTCCCCTCTGAGGGGAGGGCTGACCTTAATACTCTTGCCTATCTTTGTTCACTGCCAAAGCATTAAATCAGGGCGGAGACCTTGGGGTTGAATAGACTATACATTTGAAACATCGTAATTGCTTAAAGACACCCATAAACGATTTTATGTCTCAGGGGCCCAGATACCAGTTACTGAGAGCTGCTTTAAGGTGACCTCTGGCCTTACAGAGGGTACCTAGAGGCCACATTTCAATAGGGAATAACCATCTGAAAATATCAATCTTAACAGCAGCTAATGGTCAATTCTTAATGGTCATTTTTTCTTTCTCAGGAAAAGAGATTTAATGAAGAAAAACAATGGAGGTCAAAACAGCAAGGAGCTACATCTCTTCCACGGAACGGACCCAAAACACATAGACTCCATTTGTAGAGATAACTTCGACTGGAGGCTGTGTGGAACCAACGGAACTGTGTACGGCGAAGGTACCTCATGTTAACCATCTGTCAGAAGTGTAGTCAGATTTTAAAAGCAGTCATTATCTCACTATAGTCTGTCATTTTGTTTTACTGATGATCTTCTCTGTTTGTTTTAGGGAGTTACTTTGCCAGGGATGCCAAGTACTCACACAGCTACACCAGCCACTCAGGAGTGAGGTCCATGTTTGCCTGTCAGGTGCTTGTTGGCGACTACACACAGGGGAACTCGGGGCTCCGTCGCCCCCCTCCAAAAGGCGAAGGAAGCCCGACTCTCTATGACAGCTGTGTGGACAATGTCCTGAACCCATCCATATATGTGGTGTTTGAAAGGCACCAGGTTTACCCAGAGTTCCTCATCAAATACAATGATAGCGTCATGAACTGGCCCACTTCGGCTCCAGCTCCACCCAAAACTGTCTCTATCCAATCCACTTCCTTAACCCCAACATCCAACCGGATTCAAGCCACAGCTGCTGTCACCCCATCGAAGAGAGTTCCATCCACTTTGAATCCATCTAAAACTGCAGCCACCACTTCCTCAAATCCAACCCATTCTCGTCCCACTTCACGTTTTGTCCATCAGTCTCTCCCAAAACCTGCCCAAGCCCCATTGATATTCATTCAATCTCCAGTCCTCATGAAGCCAACCACAAGTTCTCAATTAGTGGATATCACCCTAGGCCCAGATTTCACTCCATCATTTGCAAACCTCTCTCACACACTCACTACCCCAGCCAGTAACCTCTCTCGTACGCTCACTACCCCAGCCAGTACACCCTCTCGTACGCTCACTAGCCCAGCCAGTACACCCTCTCGTACGCTCACTACCCCAGCCAGTACGCTCACTAGCCCAGCCAGTACACCCTCTCGTACGCTCACTAGCCCAGCCAGTACACCCTCTCGTACGCTCACTAGCCCAGCCAGTACACCCTCTTGTACGCTCACTAGCCCAGCCAGTAACCTCTCTCGTACGCTCACTAACCCAGCCAGTACACCCTCTCGTACGCTCACTACCCCAGCCAGTACACCCTCTCGTACGCTCACTACCCCAGCCAGTACACCCTCTCGTACGCTCACTACCCCAGCCAGTACACCCTCTCGTACGCTCACTACCCCAGCCAGTACACCCTCTCGTACGCTCACTACCCCAGCCAGTACACCCTCTCGTACGCTCACTACCCCAGCCAGTACACCCTCTCGTACGCTCACTACCCCAGCCAGTACACCCTCTCGTACGCTCACTACCCCAGCCAGTACACCCTCTCGTACGCTCACTACCCCAGCCAGTACACCCTCTCGTACGCTCACTACCCCAGCCAGTACACCCTCTCGTACGCTCACTACCCCAGCCAGTACACCCTCTCGTACGCTCACTACCCCAGCCAGTACACCCTCTCGTACGCTCACTACCCCAGCCAGTACACCCTCTCGTACGCTCCCTACCCCAGCCAGTACCATCTCTTATACGCTCCCTACCCCAGCCAGTACCCTCTCTTATACGCTCCCTACCCCAGCCAGTACCCTCTCTTATACGCTCCCTACCCCAGCCAGTACCCTCTCTCATACACTCCCTACCCCAGCCAGTACCCCCTCTTATACACTCACTGCCCCAGCCAGTACCCCCTCTCCTACACTCACTACCCCAGCCAGTACCCCCTCACCTACACTCACTACCCCAGCCAGTACCCCCTCTCCTACACTCACTACCCCAGCCAGTACCCCCTCTCCTACACTCCCTACCCCAGCCAGTACCCCCTCTTATACACTCCCTACCCCAGCCAGTACCCTCTCTTATACATTCACTACCCCAGCCAGTACCCCCTCTCCTACACTCACTACCCCAGCCAGTACCCCCTCTCCTACACTCACTACCCCAGCCAGTTCCCCCTTTTATACACTCACTACCCCAGCCAGTACAGCCTCTCGTAGACTCGCTCCCCCAGCCAACACCGCCTCTCGAAGACTGGCTCCCCAACCCCCCACCCCCTCTCCTACACTCACGCCCTCACCCAGTGCCCCATCTTGCACACTCACGCCCTCACCCAGTACCCCCTCTTATACATTCACTACCCCAGCCAGTACCCCCTCTCCTACACTCACTACCCCAGCCAGTGCCCCCTCTTATACATTCACTACCCCAGCCAGTACCCCCTCTCCTACACTCACTACCCCAGCCAGTGCCCCCTCTTATGCACTTACTACCCCAGCCAGTACAGCCTCTCGTAGACTCGCTCTCCCAGCCAACACCGCCTCTCGAAGACTGGCTCCACAACCCCCCAACCCCTCTCCTACACTCACTCCCTCAGCCAGCACCCCCTCTCGCACACTTTCCCCTTTAGCTGGCACCCTATCTCTGGCTCACACCCGCTTAACGACCACTACTCGCACTCTCTCTGCCAGCAGTACCTCTCACCCACTATCCCCTTCATACTCATTGAGCACACCTTACCACACACTTTCTCACTCATCATACTCCCCCACTTACACACAAACTCCCTCACGCACTTCCCCCTCCTCGTCAAGCAATTCTTCTAGCACACTCTCCCCCTCAGCAAGCAACCCATCTCGTGTGTTCTCTCCCTCGACAGGTGCCTTCACTGGATCCCCTCCTGAGTCACTGTACAGTGTTCCAACAGCTCAAAGGAGGGACACCAAAGAAAAAAACAAGTGCCTTCTGCAATAACTTGCCTTTGTCAGGTTGGAGCAGTAAGTTAATAGAAAGTTTTGATGGCAAACTTCACATTTTCAAATGTTCAAAAACAGAAAATGTATTAAAATGATGAATGATAATTCATTTGCACACGAAATATGTTTTATAGCTGTGTATCTTTACCTTGTAGGGGCTTAACAATAGTAAAGCTGTTCACAACTAACCAGAAGTTAGTAATTTTGCACAAATATGAATTTGATGAGCATGTTTCCTTTACTCAGGTCTGCTGACACAGTCCATACATTTTGTAAATGAAACAAGTTTGATTTCTCTGTTTTAAACTGAATAAACTCAAAAAATCATTGATTGTTGTTTGTTTTTTTGGACAATCCAACTCTTTTCTAAGAGATTTTGAAACACTCAAATGTCAGAAACGTTATACACTGCTCAAAAAAATAAAGGGAACACTTAAACAACACAATGTAACTCCAAGTCAATCACACTTCTGTGAAATCAAACTGTCCACTTAGGAAGCAACACTGATTGACAATAAATTTCACATGCTGTTGTGCAAATGGAATAGACAAAAGGTGGAAATTATAGGCAATTAGCAAGACACCCCCAAAAAAGGAGTGATTCTGCAGGTGGTGACCATAGACCACTTCTCAGTTCCTATGCTTCCTGGCTGATGTTTTGGTCACTTTTGAATGCTGCCGGTGCTCTCACTCTAGTGGTAGCATGAGACGGAGTCTACAACCCACACAAGTGGCTCAGGTAGTGCAGCTCATCCAGGATGGCACATCAATGCGAGCTGTGGCAAGAAGGTTTGCTGTGTCTGTCAGCGTAGTGTCCAGAGCATGGAGGCGCTACCAGGAGACAGGCCAGTACATCAGGAGACGTGGAGGAGGCCGTAGGAGGGCAACAACCCAGCAGCAGGACCGCTACCTCCGCCTTTGTGCAAGGAGGAGCACTACCAGAGCCCTGCAAAATGACCTCCAGTAGGCCACAAATGTGCATGTGTCTGCTCAAACGGTCAGAAACAGACTCCATGAGGGTGGTATGAGGGCCCGACGTCAACAGGTGGGGGTTGTGCTTACAGCCCAACACCGTGTAGGACGTTTGGCATTTGCCAGAGAACACCAATATTGGCAAATTTGCTTTTTGCGCCCTGTGCTCTTCACAGATGAGAGCAGGTTCACACTGAGCACATGTGACAGACGTGACAGAGTCTGGAGACGCCGTGGAGAACGTTCTGCTGCCTGCACCATCCTCCAGCATGACCGGTTTGGCGGTGGGTCAGTCATGGTGTGGGGTGGCATTTCTTTGTGGGGCTGCACAGGCCTCCATGTGCTCGCCAGAGGTAGCCTGACTGCCATTAGGTACCGAGATGAGATCCTCAGAGCCCTTGTGAGACCATATGCTAACACATGCACATTTGTGGCCTGCTGGAGGTCATTTTGCAGGGCTCTGGTAGTGCTCCTCCTTGCACAAAGGCGGAGGTAGCGGTCCTGCTGCTGGGTTGTTGCCCTCCTACGGCCTCCTCCACGTCTCCTGATGTACTGGCCTGTCTCCTGGTAGCGCCTCCATGCTCTGGACACTACGCTGACAGACACAGCAAACCTTCTTGCCACAGCTCGCATTGATGTGCCATCCTGGATGAGCTGCACTACCTGAGCCACTTGTGTGGGTTGTAGACTCCGTCTCATGCTACCACTAGAGTGAGAGCACCGGCAGCATTCAAAAGTGACCAAAACATCAGCCAGGAAGCATAGGAACTGAGAAGTGGTCTGTGGTCACCACCTGCAGAATCACTCCTTTATTGGGGGTGTCTTGCTAATTGCCTATAATTTCCACCTTTTGTCTATTCCATTTGCACAACAGCATGTGACATTTATTGTCAATCAGTGTTGCTTCCTAAGTGGACAGTTTGATTTCACAGAAGTGTGATTGACTTGGAGTTACATCGTGTTGTTTAAGTGTTCCCTTTATTTTTTTGAGCAGTGTATTTTATGACAAATATCATCTTTATTGACTTTAAACGGAATCAATGATTAACTACTGCTGGTACTGTGTGTCTAACAGGCCTATTGTGATGTAAATGAAGGTTCCACATGCCACTCGGGCAGAGTTCAATGTGAGTATTTAAAAGGGTGTGTTCTGTCATAAGTGTGTTCTATTGCCTCTTTGTTATACTTGGCTACCTTCATAATAGGGGAGTGGTTAAATACACTCTAAGTTTCATTTAGTCAGAAATGGTTTTGTCGCATGCTGGTCACCTGTTTGGCAGTTAATGGAGAGCAAAGTTCTACTTCATACTTGACAATATATGTACAGTTCATGTAATTGCGAGGGCCAACAGTCATGTGTTGTACGGTGACGGACATGGATACAACAGCTCTGATCTACAAGGTCCTCTGTGCCCATGATGGGTCCTTTGAGCTGGGAGAATTGCGTGCCAACATTAGCACCATAGAAGATGACCTGGAAAGTGTTTTAGGGAATCAGGAGATGTTTACCAGGGCTGTCTCTAAGGCACAGGTGTCAAACTCATTCCACGGGGGGCCGAGTGTCTGCGGGTTTTCGCTCCTCCCTTATACTTGATTGATGAATTAACATCACTAATTAGTTAGGAACTCCCCACACCTGGTTGTCTAGGGCTCTATTGAAAGGAAAAAACAAAAACCTGCAGACACTAGGCCCTCCGTGGAATGAGTTTGACACCCCTGCTCTAAGGGAAACAAACTGATCGTTGCCCAGACGAAGATGAGGTTATGCAGAGCTAAAGGATGTAGTGGCTGCAGCAATTTACATCTATGTAAGTTCTACCTGTTTAGAACATGTCCATCCAATGAGAGGTAAACCTTTTTTACTTTCTGTTTTGTTTTTACTCTGGCAGTTATTTACCTGTCATATTACTTCTATTCATTCTACTGTTTTATTTCTTCCATTTTCTAAATTCTTGTGGTCTTACAGAATGTGACATAGGTAATGCTAACATACTATAGGTAATACCATAGGTAATACTAACATCAAGGCGGTGACCTGTTCCTGTAGGTTCATGCTCTACAACATTCGTAGAGTACGACCCTGCCTCACACACGAAGCAGCGCAGGTCCTAATCCAGGCACTTGTCATCTCCCGTCTGGATTACTGCAACTCGCTGTTGGCTGGGCTCCCTGCCTGTGCCATTAAACCCCTACAACTCATCCAGAACGCCGCAGCCCGTCTGGTGTTCAACCTTCCCAAGTTCTCTCACGCCACCCCGCTCCTCCGCTCTCTCCACTGGCTTCCAGTTGAAGCTCGCATCCGCTACAAGACCATGGTGCTTGCCTACGGAGCTGTGAGGGGAACGGCACCTCCGTACCTTCAGGCTCTGATCAGGCCCTACACCCAAACAAGGGCACTGCGTTCATCCACCTCTGGCCTGCTCGCCTCCCTACCTCTGAGGAAGTACAGTTCCCGCTCAGCCCAGTCAAAACTGTTCGCTGCTCTGGCACCCCAATGGTGGAACAAACTCCCTCACGACGCCAGGTCAGCGGAGTCAATCACCACCTTCCGGAGACACCTGAAACCCCACCTCTTTAAGGAATACATAGGATAAAGTAATCCTAACCCCCCCCCCCCCCATTTTCCCCTCATTAATCTGCACCCAATACCGCATAATGACAAAGTGAAAACAGGCTTTTAGAAATTTGTGCAAATGTATTAAACATAAAAAACAAATACCCTTTTTACATAAGAATTCAGACCCTTTGCTATGAGCCTCGAAATTGAGCTCAGGTGCATCCTGTTTCCATTGATCATCATTGAAATGTTTCTACAACTCGATTGGAGTCCACCTGTGGTAAATTCAATTGATTGGACATGATTTGGAAAGGCACACACCAGTCTATATAAGGTCATACAATTGACAGTGCATGGCAGAGCAAAAACCAAGCCATGAGGTGTAGGAAATTGTCCGTTGAGCTCCGAGGCAGGATAGTGTTAAGGCACAAATCTGGGGAAGGGTACCAAAATATTTCTGCAGCATTAAAGGTCCCCAAGAACACAGTGGCCTCCATCATTCTTAAATGGAAGAAGTTTGGAACCACCAAGACTTCCTAGATCTGGCCGCCCAGCCAAGCTGAGCAATCAGGGGAGAAGGGCCATGGTCAGGGAAGTGACCAAGAACCCGATGGTCACTCTGAGGGAGCTCTAGAGTTCCTCTGTGGAGATGGAATAACCTTACAGAAGGACAACCATCTCTGCAGCACTCCACCAATCAGGCCTTTATGGTAGGGTAGCCAGACGGAAGCCACTCCTCAGTTAAAGGCACATGACATCCCACTTGGAATTTGCCAAAAGGCACCTAAAGACTCTCAGACCAAGAAAAACAAGATTATCTGGTCTGATGAAACCAAGCTTGAGCTCTTTGGCCTGAATGCCAAGCGTCACGTCTGGAGGAAACCTGGCGCCATCCCTACAGTGAAGCATGGTGGTGGCACCATCATGCTGTGGGGATGTTTTTCAGGGACAGGGAGACTAGTCAGGATTGAGGGAAAGTTTAATGGAGCAAAGTACAGAGAGATCCTTGATGACAATCTGCTCCAGAGCACTCAGGACTTCAGACTGGGTGAAGGTTCACCTTCCAACAGGACAACGATCCTGAAGCACACAGCCAAGACAACGCAGGAGTGGCTTCGGGACAAGTCTCAATTTCCTTGAGTGGCCCAGCCAGAGCCCGGACTTGAACCCAATCTAAAATCTCTGGAGAGACCTGAAAATAGCTGCGCAGCGATGCTCCCGATCCAACCTGACCGAGCTTGAGAGGATCTGCAGAGAAGAATGGGAGAAACTCCCCAAATACAGGTGTGCCAAGCTTGTAGTGTCATACCCAAGAAGAATCGATGCTGTAATCGCTGCCAAAGGTGCTTCAACAAAGTACTGAGTAAAGTGTCTGAATAATTACGTAAATGTTTTTACTTTGTCATTATGGGGTATTGTGTGTAGATTGAGGGGGAAAAAAATTATAATACATACAATACATAAGGCTGTAACAAATATAAAAAAAATTTTTAAGTCAAGGTGTCTGAATACTTTCTGAATGCACTGTTTAGTTCAGCCTCTTTACAATTTAAGTTGAATACAGTCATAAAGATGCAATGCCAGCAGGGAACACAAGCTGATTCTTACTTTTGATTCACAGGCATTGTATATTCAATGTTTATTTCCCCATGTCCAAAATGACTAATGATGAACGCACAGACTTGGGGCTATCATCCAAGTATGTTGTCATGTCTTTGGCTATGCCGGATTAAGTGATATGACATGCTATTCTATAAAATCCGTTCTCTGTAATTAATATTACCTGATTGAGCTAATCATGTAAATGTAATTAACTAGAAAGGCGGGGCACCACAATAATATTTATAGAGCAGTTATCTTCCGAATAAAGACCTCTTAAAGACCTAGTAATATTTTACATCAATAGCAGTCAATATTAATCGTCACCTTATTTCAGTCTCATCTGAAAGTTGTAAATTCTTGGTTCACGAACCCTGGCTAACAAGTTGAATCAGCAATTGTTAGAGGAATTTTAATTCCTATGTATTCATTAACCAATTAAATTAAAATACTCAGTCTGTACCCAGAGTTTGTAAGGTTCTGGGGGAAGTGAAACAGACGGAGACCAGTTTAAAATAGTCAGTGACGTTTATTCTCGAGAGCTCTGATCATAATCACATGTACCTTAGTTTATGTATCACACATAGCGTCATAGCGTACGAAATGTCCCTCCTCCTCTTGGACAATGACGAAGCTGCTTTTAAATTCCATTCCAACATACATATTGCTTATCATATGCTATCACATGTTACATTATTCTACTGCAAGCCTAACGGTTTCTCCCCTCCCTGGGTGGGGAGACTTTCTTCCTGTTATCAGTTTAACAGTGGTCACAAGTTGTCTGTCACAAGCTGTCTGTTAACAGTTCCTCTTTGCCAACATTCTTCATCAGACAGGGTAGAATTCTGTTAGTTACAATCCTGCGTTAAATGTATACATATTTGAGTCATTATACATAAAATCCATAACACCATTACAAAATTGGGTTTAATTATTTATTTACTAAATACCTAATTAATCACACAGAATTACATATACACAGAATGAATCATACCTTGATTACAAATGATGGCATAAAGAAAAACGTCCCTAGCGGACGGAACAGATATGACAGCTGGTTACACAAAGAAAAGGGGGGTTGCGTTTGAGTGAAAGAGCGGGAAGACTGAAGAACAAAGGGAGAAGCGATGTCTCTATCGTAAATACAGGATCTTATGTATTCTAAATTACCGCCCATTTGGAAAAGGAAAATGCAATGAATATTTACTCTGAGCTGCGCTTCAATAGGTTGGTGGTAGATGGAAGGCCGTGTTGCCCAACAGAGTCCTTTGTCCTTTGAAGAGTGTCTCTGGTGGTGAACGGGAAACGTTGTAGTGTCGTCGTTGTGTGGTAGACGGGATACTCTGTCTGTCCTCTCCTAGCCCAGTTTACAGCGGCCGCTGCTAACTCAACGGCTAGGAGGTATCACTTCTGTAGCGAATAAGAGTTCAAAGTTCATACCATTCGCAACCAAAGCTCACGCTGAGGTTGGCTTTGTTCTGTAGTAATTATCTGAAACCTTCTGACATTGGATCGTCATCCTAATGTACCCGGAACAGGAAGTTATATTGTCGTCAAGGCTTTATATAGGAAGGGAGAGGAGGGCATGTTTCATAGTTTATAACCAATGTCTCTTCACGTGGGCGGGCCACTGAGTCGGGTCTAATTCACTCATGAAAACCCAATTCTCACATTTTAGAAGCTAAAATCACACTTCATCCCCTCACAAATAATTTCATATTCAAACATTTAAATTGCACAACAATTCCATGTGAATCTGATAACTATAATGTGTAGACTTTCCACTGTACCATTTATGTCATCCTATCATTGATGAGAATGTCTCAGATGACAACCGAACTGACATCATATTCATGAAGTACCAACGCATATGTTCAACTGGTTGGATTACCAAAATATGGTTCATTTCCCCCCACCTTCTGATGTTCCCAGAATCTCTATGTTAACCAAGGGATTTTCAATAGTCACATCAGTAGGGGAGAGAGAGGAAAAAAAGTGGGAGAGGTATTTATGACTGTCATAAACCTACCCCCAGGCCAGCGTCATGACGATGTGTACTAAACTGAGCATGCAGATATCTGTACAAATAATGAATTTGAATTGGGGCTGATGCACTTAAACAGAGTTTGCACTACCCAATGTCCTTATCAAGCCCTCATCAGAAGTGGTCTGTGTTTGTCTCCAGGTTTGCTTCACATACAAAAAAGGTAGTGGACAGTACGGCTACTGTCCTGACAAGGAGAGGTGCAGAAGACTCCACGTCTGTGAGCGCTACATCAGAGGAACCTGTGTTGCAGAGGTGGACTGTGACAGGTCTCACGACTTCTACGAACCCCACCCGCTCAACACCCTGCAGCAGAGGGGAGTACCTAATGAACTGGTGGCATCCATGTTGTCCACCTACCGCAACATCCAGGCAATCAGGGATACAACTGATGCTAGTGACAACCCACGTTGGTAAGAGACCTTGTAGAGTAGCCCACACTATCCTCGTCTCCGGGCTCAATTGCTATTGGATATAAATTCGGAGAGAGAGCTGCCAGGTGGTTGAGATTATACTGTACTGACTGTATTTTCTTATAATGCGGTCTAACTTTCTCTACTCATCCTCAGCAAAAAAGACTCTGGTAACCGCCTGCTGAAATCCAAAGCTTTACCCAGTCACTGGGATAAATCTTCAGTACCTGAAACTGGATTCAAGGTTCATAATAATTTTTTAACTCATAAGATCTTCCATCTGGTCAGAAGGCAGTGAAATATAAAGCTATTACATTGGTAAAATTAGGTGTTCATTTCAAATGCATTCTCTCTAGAGGGTTGCTCTGCAGAGTTCCTCAGCTGAGCACAAGAATATTCTGAATTCTGGATTTTCCATCAAACTATGACTGGCTTCAGTGTGAAGACTATTGAGAGGGTGCAAAATCGGATCCTGTGGGAGGTCTTTTCGTGGTAAGAATCACAACTCCTCATGCCAAATAAAAAATGTAATCTACCCAAGAAATATATTCATATTGTCTGCGTTAATCAAAGCGGTTACAACATAACATATGCAAACAGATGTAACATGTTAATGGTAATTGGTACTTAGTTTTCTAGCAGCAAACGAGCAGACACATGCAAATGCTATGAGGTGACATGCCAATGAAGATACTGACAAATTAATCTGTTGTTCCTCTCCCAAGGCAAGAAGATGTGATGAGAAAGACAAACGCAGGGAAGGAGAATGAGAAGCAGCTGTTCCATGGAACAGACTCTAAACATGTGGATGCTATATGCCTGCAGAACATAGACTGGAGGATGGGTGGAACACAAGAAACGCCCTATGGGAAAGGGGATTTCTGCATTTTAGATTTTAAAGTTTATATAAGAATTTGTTATGTTATGTGGAAATGGCATTGGACCACATCTTTTTGCCTATGCTCTTTCACGTCACATTGTGGAAATACAGTGGAAAAGTTGACCAAACAAATGTCTTTGTTATGTGACACTGTCACTGTGATTGTTCTAATTCTAACCCATGTCTTTCCAGGAAGATACTTCTCTAAGGATGCCAAGTTCTCCCACAGCTACACCAGCCATTCAGAAGTCAGGTCCATGTTTGTTTGTCGTGTGCTGGTGGGAAACTACACACAAGGACACTCCAGCTACCTCTGCCCCCCCCTCAAAAGATGGAAGTCACACCATCTCCTATGACAGCTGTGTGGATGATATCTACAACCCCTCTGTATTTGTGGTGGTCGGGAAGCACCAGGTTTACCCAGAGTACCTTATTCAGTACAGAAAAGGGTCCAGGCCTGGGACCTATGTTCCACCACCTAACTTTGTCCAAAACCAGAGCCACCACAACATGCACTGGCAACTTATTCCAGTCATGCTACACTCACAAGCCACCCCTGTGCTGCCCAACAATGCAAGGTTCAGATCTCCTTGCCCAACAGGACCTGCCTTTTCCCAGCCCACACTCAGTACCCAGCCACTATTTTCACATTACTCAGACCCACCCAGGCCTCCCTCAAATCCCTCTGTTTCAAACCCTTCAAGACAGAGAACCCCCAGACCTACCTTGACACATGCTTCTGCACAGTTTGGCTCCCTTAACTCCTTGACACATCCATCGTTTCAGCCAGGCCTGATGACTTACGTCCCTCATCCTCTACCCTGGGTCGGCTCTATGACCTCCATACCACGCGCACCTCCACCCAGGACAAGATCACAGTTTGCTAAAATGAAAGCAAAAAGTAAATCTACGGCATCACTAGATAATCTATAATCCTTGGCAGTCTATTTTTATAAAAAATGTATTTAGAGGGAAATGACCTTTTATGTGTAAATAAATTGTATTTATGGATTTTATTTTGAAATGTGTCCTTTTTAGCTCAGTTGGTAGAGCATGGTGCTTGAAATGCCATGGTAGTGGGTTTGATTCTCGGGACCACCCATACGTAAAGGGAATGCACGTATGACATTAAGTCACTTTGGATAAAAGCGTCTGCTAAAGGGCATTTATTATATAATGTGTAGTTCAGACAGTGTTGACAAAAGAATCAGAATTGGGCTGCCTGTTTAAATGCTGTCATAGTAGTTTCTGAATGCACCACTGCATAAAATAAAATGTAAATGTTTTTTCTACTTTTTAAGGCGTTTGCTTCCCCCTTGTGGTGATGTTGCTGAATTGCACCCTACTTATTCTACATTTCTCCTCACATCTAGTCAAACATCCAGTCAATTACTTTCTATTGGTCATTGAGTATATTTAGTTGAAAACACAAATCCAACTACTTTACAAAATGTGTCAGCAGACCATAAGTCCCAGAGTAAAGGAAACGTGCTCATCATATTCCTTGTTACTAGTTGAACATCACAGGAGGCTGCTGAGGGGAGAATGGCTCATAATAATGGCCGAAATGGAGCAAATGGAATGTCATCAAACCCCTGGAAACCATGTGTTTGATATCATTCCACCAATTCCGCTCCAGTCATTACCCGTTCTCCCAATTAAGATGCCATCAACCTGCTGTGTTGAACATCATTCTTGTTTGTTGCAAGGGTTTAACACACCAACTATGCAAATTTGACATGAAAATTGAATTATCATTCAGAAACACTACAAATTGTCAACAGGTTGAATTTTGACCAGCAAATTGTTTAACTCCTGCACTCTAGATGATGTGATAGTAGCAGATGTGTCAGAAGTAGTGCTCGATGTGGAGTGGTGAGACCCTGAGAGTGTGGAAGAGTCTGTGTAAGTGGGGGAGTATGATGAGTGAGAAAGTGTGTGGTAAGGTGTGCTCAATGAGGATGAAGGGAATAGGTACTGCTGGCAGGGAATAGGTACTGCTGGCAGAGAGAGTGCGAGTAGCTCTTTCTGAGAGGCTGTGACCCTGAGAGGGTGTGTCAGTTGAACGGAAAGTATGCAAGAAGTGGTGCTGGCAGGGGTAGTGAGTGTGCAAAAGGGGTTGCTGGAGCGAGTGAGTGTGCGAGTGTGGGCAGTGCCAGGGCTAATGAGTGTGTGAGAGGGGGCACTGGCTGAGGGAGTGAGTGTGCAAGAGGGGGCACTGACTGAAGGAGTGAGTGTGCAAGAGGGGGCAATGGCTGAAGGAGTGAGTGTGTGAGAGGGAGCACTGGGTGAGGGAGTGAGTGTGCGAGAGGGGATGCTGGGTGGCCAAGTGGGTGTATAAAATGGGGTACTGGCTGTACGAGAGGGGGTACTGGCTGGGGGAGGGAGTGTAAGAGAGGCTGCTGGGTGGGGTAGTGGGTGTATGAGAGGGGGTGCTGGTTTGGGTAATGAGTTTATGAGGGAGTTTGCAGAATAAGGGAGTTTAAGACCAATTAGCTTGGCCTAGGGTGGTATCCAACAACTGAGAACTTGAGGCTGGCTTCATGAGGGCTGCAGACTGACTGAATCCCAATGGAGTTCGGGCAGGTTTTGGGAGACGCAAAGGGGGAAGAGAATCAGTTGGATTAGAGAAAGTGGTGGCAGCTTGAGATGGACTCAAAGTGTAGCAGCAGCTGCTGCTTGAATCCGGTTGGATGTTGGGAATTGGACTATGTAAGTGGATTGGATAGAGACAGTTTTGGGTGGAGCTGGAGCCGAAGAGGACCAGTGCATGACGCTATCATCATATTTGATGAGGGACTCGGGGGAACACCTGGTTCGTTTTAAACACCACATATATGGACGGGTCCAGGACATTTTCCACACAGCTGTCATAGAAAGTGGGGGTTCCCTCGCCTTTTGGAGGTGGAGGTACGATGAAGGTACGAGTTCCCTCGTGTGTAGTCACCAACAACCACCCGACAACAAACATGGACCTCACTCCTGAGTGGCTGGTGTAGCTGTGTGAGTACTTGGCATCCCTGGCAAAGTAACTCCCTTAAACAAACAGAGAAGATCATCAGTAAAACAAAATGACAGACTATAGTGAGATAATGACTGCTTTTAAAATCTGACTACACTTCTGACAGATGGTTAACATGAGGTACCTTCGCCGTACACAGTTCCGTTGGTTCCACACAGTCTCCAGTCAAAGTTATCTCTGCAAATGGAGTCTACGTGTTTTGGGTCCGTTACGTGGAAGAGATGTAGCTCCTTGCTGTTTTGACCTCCATTGTTTTTTTTCACCAAATCTCTTTTCCTAAAGAAACAGGGAGGAAAACAGCTGCTTCCCCATAAT
Source organism: Salvelinus fontinalis (assembly GCF_029448725.1). NCBI lineage: Eukaryota > Metazoa > Chordata > Actinopteri > Salmoniformes > Salmonidae > Salvelinus > Salvelinus fontinalis. The sequence goes on along the minus strand of NC_074675.1, from coordinate 11,483,333 downwards.
CTTGTTCAAGCCAGAGTTTACTTAGTATTTTGGAAGTAACACGCTAGGATTGTGTGTGAGAGTTGATGTAAACATACCACTGGAAGACTTCCCAGAGGTCCCTGTTTTGGACCATCTCGATGCTGGTGATTTGGAAACCCCTCATGGTCTTGTTGAAAAGTTCCTGGACCTTCTGATAGCCCCTGTCAGAACTCAGAAGAGTGACTGTCTGCAGGAGGGGAAAACAAAATGGTTGTCACAGCTGAAACAAAAAGTTGAACACTAACCTTCCTATAAGCCTAAGCAGAATAACCACATGTAAACAAGTGACCTTGTATCCAATATCAGGCATGGCAGACCAATTCTGAGAGGGGTTGCATGATCTATTTGTCCTGAGGATAAATATAAAAGAGAACATGACAGTCAACACTAAGAAAATAAGTAGCTCAGTTGAATACCTATATTTAGTTCTCCACTTATTATCAAAGTCTTGGTTATGTCATTGTGAATGTTTATTAGGTTAAATACAGAACATGTTGCCCTTCCTCTTAGTCCATCCTCATCCATACATTACCTGCTGTCTGCAGTTGACACAAACACAGGACGTCACCTGACCATCCTTGCAGTGCCGTATCTTTAGTTTTTTTGTGCCATGTCTGTAATTACAAGAATAACTATTTGAAATATGTCTGTTGCAAATGAAACATATTTTGAGTGTTGTGTGTTACCTCTGAAACTCAGCTCATAAGACTGCTGGCCTGCAGTGAACTTCACCACAGCACTTTGATCCTCCTGGAACCTTTTCTCAAGGTCTTCACTGGTGACGGACAACAGTCTCTTTCTGTTATTTATAGGAAAAAAAGTCAAATTCAAGGGGAACAACAGTTTACTATATCTATTATTGTCCTCGTAACACATCAGCCTGTTTGAGTGTTTCACACCACTTACAATGGATGCGTACTGGACCCATTTGCCGTACTCGTCCTCCCAGAACCATGCCCACTCTGTGGTGAGTACGTATGTGGGCTCGGTCACAGAGGGAAGTGTGGATGGAAGGTGAACTTCACTGAAACCGTGGCTCATGACTTCAAAATGTACACACTTGGATCCCTCACTGTGAAGCCATAAGAAAATGTAAATGGTAAAGCAATCAATCCCCATGACCAATTCCCATTACAAGAATGTACTTCATTCACACTGCAAAATATTTGTATCTAGTTTAATATGACATAACATACCGCACCTTTGTATCTTAGAATGGTCACAGAAGTCTCTCTAGATTGCTTCGTTTTTCTGGCAGGGCAAACGAAGTCTGACCGTTCTTCACTTCCCAATTGTAGGGCCTTTTATAGTGGATGCTCCAGCATTAATCTGAACAGACATTAGGTTTATATAACAGACGTTACATTTATGTAACAGTCTGTCATGAGAGACTTGTGTTAGCCAGAAGGACAACAGAATATCCTGCCATGGCCTCCATTCACAAAATTGATGCTAGGCTTCTAGTGTTGCTTTGAAAGGTTTATCAAATGAAGCAAAACATAGTGCATTATTGTGGATGTACAGTACATGGTTGATGTTGTCCTATGAGGAGGATATGGTATTGTGTATCTACTGACAATCTTTAGATCTAGATAAACTCATATTCAGCCAGCTATCCTGGATTCTGTCGGAGTAAGAAAAGGGGCAAAAAGTTCCCCTGATCTCAGGTGTTCTACCAAAGCAAACGTGGGAAAGTTAAAGATCCCAGCAACGCTCTCCCTCTTAAAATGTACCTCCTTGTTTGCAGTGCCCCTTGACAAAGAACAGCCAGATCTCATTCCTCACTGTCAACAAACAACTGATGTGTCATAAAAGAAATGCACCATCCTCCCCAGTGTTAATATTTTCAATCGACCCTCCACTTGTGAACCAAAGTGAACACCCTCTCCCCTTATAAACTCAGCAAAAAAAGAAATGTCCCTTTTTCAGGACCCTGTCTTTCAAAGATAATTCGTAAAAATCCAAATAACTAAACAGATCTTCATTGTAAAGGGTTTTAACACTGTTTCCCATGCTTGTTCAATGAACCATAAACAATTAATGAACCTGCACCTGTGGAACGGTCGTTAAGACACTAACAGCTTACAGACAGTAGGCAATTAAGGTCACAGTTATGAAAACGTAGGACACTAAAAAGGCCTTTCTACTGACTCTGAAAAACACCAAAATAAAGATGTCCAGTGTAAAGGCAGTCATTGTTGTTCTCCCCCTTAGACGAGGAGGAGCATGGATAGGACCAAGATGCGGATTGAGGGAAATAAGCCATCTTTTAATGAACACAGCAAACAAGACACTACAAACTACAAAACAACAAACGTGACTAACCTTCAACTGTCCTGTGAGGACACAGGAACAAACACCCACAAAACACCAGTGAAACCCTGGCTGCCTTTGTATGACTCTCAATTAGAGACAAACAATACACACCTGTCTCTAATTGAGAATCATACCAGGCCGAACACAAAACCCCACATAGAAATACAAACATAGACAAACCCACCCAACTCACGCCCTGACCAACTAAAATGAATACAAAACAAAGGAAAACAGGTCAGGAACGTGACAGAACCCCCCCCTTAAGGTGCGAACTCCGGGCGCACCAGCACAAAGTCTAGGGGAGGGTCTGGGTGGGCGTCTGTCCACGGTGGCGGCTCTGGCGGTGGACGAGGTCCCCACCCCACCATAATCAATCCCCGCTTCTTTATCCCCCTCCCAATGACCACCCTCCCACTAACCCCACCTAAATGAAGGGGCAGCACCGGGATAAGGGGCAGCACCGGGATAAGGGGCAGCACCGGGACAAGGGGCAGCACCGGGACAAGGGGCAGCACCGGGACAAGGGGCAGCACCGGGACAAGGGGCAGCACCGGGATAAGGGGCAGCACCGGGACAAGGGGCAGCACCGGGACAAGGGGCAGCACCGGGACAAGGGGCAGCACCGGGACAAGGGGCAGCACCGGGCCAAGGGGCAGCACCGGGACAAGGGGCAGCACCGGGACAAGGGGCAGCACCGGGATAAGGGGCAGCACCGGGATAAGGGGCGGCAGGTCCTGGCTGAGGGACTCCGGCAGGTCCTGGCTGAGGGACTCCGGCAGGTCCGGGCTGAGTGGCAGCTCCGGACTGTAGGGCAGCTCCGGACTGTAGGGCAGCTCCGGACTGTAGGGCAGCTCCGGACTGTAGGGCAGCTCCGGACTGTACGGCAGCTCCGGACTGTCGGACGTCTCTGGCAGCTCCTGACTGGCGGGCGTCTCTGGCAGCTCCTGACTGGCGGGCGTCTCTGGCAGCTCCTGACTGGCGGGCGTCTCTGGCAGCTCCTGACTGACGGACGGCTCTAGCGGCTCCTGACTGACGGACGGCTCTACTGGCTCGGGACAGACGGGCGGCTCTAATGGCTCGTGGCAGACGGATGACTCAGATGGCGCTGGGCAGACAGATAGCTCAGACGGCGCTGGGCAGACAGATGGCTCAGACGGCGCTGGGCAGACAGATGGCTCAGACGGCGCTGGGCAGACAGATGGCTCAGACGGAGCTGGGCAGACGGGCCGTTCAGGCACCGCTGGGCAGACGGCAGACTCTGGCCGGCTGAGACGCACTATAGGCCTGGTGCGTGGTACCGGAACTGGAGGTACCGGGCTGAGGGCACGCACCTCAGGGCGAGTGCGGGGAACAGGAACAGGGCACACTGGACTCTCGTGGCGCACTCTAGGCCTGGTGCGTGGTACCGGAACTGGAGGTACCGGGCTGAGGGCACGCACCTCAGGGCGAGTGCGGGGAGAAGGAACAGTGCGTCCAGGGCTCTGGAGACGCACAGGAAGCCTGGTGCGTGGTGTAGGCACTGGTGGTACTGAGCTGGGGTGGGAAGGTGGCGCCGGATATACCGGACCGTGAAGGAGGACACGTGCTCTTGAGCACCGAGCCTCCCCAACCTTACCAGGTTGAATGAACCCCGTAGCCCTGCCAGTGCGGCGAGGTGGAATAGCCCGCACTGGGCTATGCAGGCGAACCGGGGACACCACCTGTAAGGCTGGTGCCATGTACGCCGGCCCGAGGAGACGTACTGGAGGCCAGATACGTTGGGCCGGCTTCATGGCATTCGGCTCGATGCCCAACCTAGCCCTCCCAGTGCGGCAAGGTGGAATAGCCCGCACTGGGCTAAGCACGCGTACTGGGGACACCGTGCGCTTTACCGCATAACACGGTGTCTGACCAGTACGACGCCCTCTTACTCCACGGCAAGCCCGGGGAGTTGGCTCAGGTATCCAACCCGGCTTCGCCACACTCCCCTTTAGCCCCCCCCCAAGAAATTTTTGGGTGAGCCTCTCGGGCTTCCAGCCTCTCATACGTGCTGCCTCCTCATACCAGCGCTCCTGGGCTGTGGCTGCCTCCTTCTCCTCCCGAGAGCGGCGATTCTCTCCCACCTTAGCCCAGGGTCCTTCTCCATTCAGAATCTCCTCCCAAGTCCATTCCTCTTTTCCCCATTGCTGTAGTTCCTTCTCTCTCTCCTCAATCCGCTTGGTCCTGTTGTGGTGGGTGTTTCTGTAAAGGCAGTCATTGTTGTTCTCCCCCTTAGACGAGGAGGAGCATGGATAGGACCAAGATGCGGATTGAGGGAAATAAGCCATCTTTTAATGAACACAGCAAACAAGACACTACAAACTACAAAACAACAAACGTGACTAACCTTCAACTGTCCTGTGAGGACACAGGAACAAACACCCACAAAACACCAGTGAAACCCTGGCTGCCTTTGTATGACTCTCAATTAGAGACAAACAATACACACCTGTCTCTAATTGAGAATCATACCAGGCCGAACACAAAACCCCACATAGAAATACAAACATAGACAAACCCACCCAACTCACGCCCTGACCAACTAAAATGAATACAAAACAAAGGAAAACAGGTCAGGAACGTGACATCCAGGGTACCTGCTCATCTGCGTGAACGTACCTTAGGCATGCTCCAAGGAGGCATGAGGACTGCAGATGTGTCCAGTGCAATAAATTGCAATGTCCGTACTCTGAGACGCCTAAGACAGCGCTACAGGAGACAGGATGGCAGCTGATCCTCCTTGCAGTGGCAGAACACGTGTAAAAACACCTGCACAGGATCGGTACATCTGAACATCACACCTGCGGGACAGGTACAAGATGGAAACAATAACTGCCCGAGTTACACCAGGAACGCACAATCCCTCCATCAGTGCTCAGACTGTCCGCAATAGGCTGAGAAAGGCTGGACTGAGGGCTTGTAGGCCTGTAGTAAGGCAGGTCCTCACCAGACATCACATCATTTGCGTTTATCGTCGAAGGAATGAGCGTTACACCGAGGCCTATACTCTGGAGAGGGATCGATTTGGAGGTGGAGGGTCCGTCATGGTCTGGGGCGGTGTGTCACAGCATCATCGGACTGAGCTTGTTGTCATTGCAGGCAATGTCAACGCTGTGCGTTACAGGGAAGACATCCTCCTCCCTCATGTGCTACCCTTCCTGCAGACTCATCCTGACATGATCCTCCAGCATTACAATGCCAGCAGCCATACTACTCATTTTGTGCATGATTTCCTGTAAGACAGGAATGTCACTGTTCTGCCATGGCCAGTGAAGAGCCCGGATCTCAATCCCATTGAGCACATCTGGGACCTGTTGATCGGAGGGTGAGGGCTAGGGCCATTCCCCCCAGAAATGTCTGGGAACTTGCAGGTGCCTTGGTGGAAGAGTAGGGTAACATCTCACAGCAAGAACTGGCAAATCTGGTGCAGTCCATGAGGAGGAGATGCACTGCAGTACTTTAATGCAGCTGGTGGCCACACCAGAAACTGACTGTTACTTTTGATCTTGACCCCCCCTTTGTTCATGGACACATTATTGCATTTCTGTTAGTCACATGTCTGTGGAACTTGTTCAGTTTATGTCTCAGTTGTTGAATCTTATGTTCATACAAATATTTACACGTTAAGTTTGCTGAAAATAAACGTAGTTGACAGTGAGAGGACGTTTCTTTTTTTGCTGAGATATAAATACAGTTAATGTCAGAAGTTTACATACACAACGGCTGTCGTCGGAATGAGACCAAAGCGCAGCGTGGAAAGTGTTCATGATTTAATGTTTAAAAAAAACACTCAAACAAAATTATAAAAAGTGAAAACGAACGCGCCCAGTTCTGTCAGGAAAAAAACCTAAACAGAAAACAACATCCCACAAAACCCAAATGGAAAATGACAACTTATATATGATCCCCAATTAGAGACAAAGATAGACAGCTGCCTCTGATTGGGAACCACACTAACATAGAAATAAGGAAACTAGAATGCCCACCCTAGTCACACCCTGACCTAACCAAAATAGAGAATAAAAACCTTTCTATGGCCAGGGTGTGACATACACTTAGGTTGGAGTCATTAAAACTAGTTTTTCAACCACTCCACACATTTCTTGTTAACTATAGTTTTGGCAAGTCTGTTAGGACATCTACTTTGTGCATGACACAAGTATTTTATCCAACAATTGTTTACAGACAGATTATTTCACTTATAATTTACTGTATCACAATTCCAGTGGGTCAGAAGTTTACATACACTAAGTTGACTGTGCCTTTAAACAGCTAGGAAAATTCCAGAAAATGATGTCATGGCTTTAGAAGCTTCTGATAGGCTAATTGACATCCTTTGAGTCAATCGGAGGTGTACCAGTGGATGTATTTCAAGGCCTACCTTCAAACTCAGTGCCTCTTTGCTTGACATCATGTGAAAATCAAAAGAAATCAGCCAAGACCCCCAAATGGTGAACCTCCACAAGTCTGGTTCATCCTTGGGAGCAATTTCCAAACGCCTGAAGGTACCACGTTCATCTTTACAAACAATAGTACACAAGTATAAACACCATGGGACCACGCAGCCGTCATACCGCTCATACCGTCATACTGTCTCCTAGAGACAGAACGCGTCTGTCATGTGAAAAGTGCAAATCAATCCCAGAACAACAGCAAAGGACCTTGTGAAGATGCTGGGGGAAACAGTTTTTTATTGTACCTTTATTTAACCAGGTAGGCTAGTTGAGAACTTCTCATTTGCAACTGCGACCTGGCCAAGATAAAGCATAGCAATTCGACACGTACAACAACACAGAGTTACACATGGAATAAACAAAACATAGTCAATAATACAGTAGAACAAAAAGAAAACAAAAAGTCTATATACAGTGAGTGCAAATGAGGTAAGATAAGGGAGTTAAGGCAATAAATAGGCCATGGTGGCAAAGTAATTACAATATAGCAATTAAAACACTGGAATGGTAGATGTGCAGAAGATGAATGTGCAAGTAGAGATACTGGGGTGCAAAGGAGCAAGATAAATAAATAAATATAGAATGGGGATGAGGTAGGTAGATAGATGGGCTGTTTACAGATGGGCTATGTACAGGTGCAGGTAGTTTGACAGCTGGTGCTTAAAACTAGTGAGGGAGATATGAGTATCCAGCTTCAGAGATTTTTGCAGTTCGTTCCAGTCATTGGCAGCAGAGAACTGGAAGGAAAGACAACCAAAGGAGGAATTGGCTTTGGGGGTGACCAGTGAGATATACCTGCTGGAGTGCGTGCTACGAGTGGGTGCTGCTATGGTGACCAGCGAGCTGAGATAAGGTGGGGCTTTACCTAGCAGAGACTTGTAGATAACCTGTAGCCAGTGGGTTTGGCGACGAGTATGAAGCGAGGGCCAGCCAACGAGAGAGCGTACAGATCGCAATGGTGGGTAGTGTATGGGGCTTTGGTGACAAAACGGATGGCACTGTGATAGACTGCATCCAGTTTGTTGAGTAGAGTGTTGGAGGCAATATTATAGATGACATCCCGGAAGTTAAGGATCGGTAGGATGGTCAGTTTTACGAGGGTATGTTTGGCAGCATGAGTGAAGGATGTTTTGTTGTGATATAGGAAGCCAATTCTATATTTCATTTTGGATTGGAGATGCTTAATGTGAGTCTGGAAGGAGAGTTTACAGTCTAACCAGACACCTAGGTATTTGTAGTTGTCCACGTATTCTAAGTCAGAGCCGTCCAGAGTAGTGATGCTGGACGGGCGAGCAGGTGCGGGCAGTGATCGGTTGAATAGCATGTATTTAGTTTTACTTGCGTTTAAGAGCAGTTGGAGGCCACGGAAGGAGAGTTGTATGGCATTGAAGCTCGTCTGGAGATTTGTTAATACAGTGGCCAGAAGTATACAGAATGGTGTCGTCTGCGTAGAGGTGTATCAGAGAATCACCAGCAGCAAGAGCGACATCATTGATGTATACAGAGAAGACAGTTGGCCTGAGGATTGAACCCTGTGGCACCCCCATAGAGACTGCCAGAGGTCCGGACAACAGGCCCTCCGATTTGACACACTGAACTCTGTCTGAGAAGTAGTTGGTGAACCAGGCGAGGCAATAATTTGAGAAACCAAGGCTGTCGAGTCTGCCAATAAGAATGTGGTGATTGACAGAGTCGAAAGCCTTGGCCAGGTCGATGAATACGGCTGCACAGTAATGTCTCTTATCGATGGCGGTTATGATGTCGTTTAGGACCTTGAGCGTGGCTGAGGTGCACCCATGACCAGCTCTGAAACCAGATTGTATAGAGGAGAAGGTACGGTGGGATTCGAAATGATCGGTAATCTGTTTGATAACTTGGCTTTCGAAGACCTTAGAAAGACAGGGTAGGATAGATATAGGTCTGTAGCAGTTTGGGTCAAGAGTGTCTCCCCCTTTGAAGAGGGGGATGACCGCGGCAGCTTTCCAATCTTTGGGAATCTCAGACGACACGAAAGAGAGGTTGAACAGGCTAGTAATAGGGGTTGCAACAATTTCGGCAGATGATTTTAGAAATAGAGGGTCCAGTTTATCTAGCCCAACTGATTTGTAGGGGTCCAGATTTTGCCGCTCTTTCAGAACATCAGCTATCTGGATTTGGGTGAAGGAGAAATGGTGGGGGCTTTGGCGGGTTGCTGTGGAGGGTGCCGGGCAGTTGATCGGGGTAGGGGTATCTAGGTGGAAAGCATGGCCAGCCGTAGAGAAATGCTTATTGAAATTCTCAATTATAGTGGATTTATCAGTGGTGACAGTGTTTCCTAGCCTCAGAGCAGTGGGCAGCTGGGAGGAGGTGCTCTTATTCTCCATGGACTTTACAGTGTCCCAGAACTTTGAGTTAGTACTACAGGATGCAAATTTCTGTTTGAAAAAGCTAGCCTTAGCTTTCCTAACTGCCTGTGTATATTTGTTCCTAACTTCCCTGAAAAGTTGCATATCACCGGGGCTGTTCGATGCTAATGCAGAACGCCATAGGATGTTTTTGTGCTGGTCAAGGGCAGACAGGTCTGGAGTGAACCAAGGACTATATCTATTCCTAGTTCTAAATTTTTTGAATGGGCATGCTTATTTAAGATGGTGAGGAAGGCACTTTTAAAGAATAGCCAAGCATCATCTACTGACGGGATGAGGTCAATGTCATTCCAGGATACCCCGGCCAGGTCGATTAGAAAGGCCTGCTCGCGGGTACAAAAATATCTATATCCACAGTAAAACGAGTCCTATAACGACATAACCTGAAAGGCCGCTCAGCAAGGAAGAAGCCACTGCTCTAAAACCGCCATAAAAAAGCCAGACTACGGTTTGCAACTGCACATGGGGACAAAGACCGTACTTTTTGGAGAAATGTCCTCTGGTCTGATGAAACAAAAATAGAACTGTTTGGCCATAATGACCATTGTTATGTTTGGAGGGAAAAGGGGGAGGCTTGCAAGCCGAAGAACACCATCCCAACCGTGAAGCACGGGGGTGGCAGCATCATGTTGTGGTGGTTCTTTGCTGCAGGAGGGACTGGTGCACTTCACAAAATAGATGGCATATGTGGAAGGAAAAATGTGGATATATTGAAGCAACATCAAGACATCAGTCAGGAAGTTAAAGCTTGGTCGAAAATGTGTCTTCCAAATGGACAATGACCCCAAGCACACTTCCAAAGTTGTGGCATAATGGCTTTAGGACAACAAAATCAAGGTATTGGAGTGGCCATCACAAAGCCCTGACCTCAATCCTATAGAACATTTGTGGGCAGAACTGAAAAAGCGTGTGCGAGCAAGGAGGCCTACAAACCTGACTCGGTTACACCAGCTCTGTCAGGAGAATTGGGCCAAAATTCACCCAACTTATTGTGGGAAGCTTGTGGAAGGCTACCCAAAACATTTGACCCTAGTTAAACAATTTAAAGGCAATGCTACCAAATACTAATTGAGTGTATGTAAACTTCTGACCCACTGGGAATGTGATGAAAGAAATAAAAGCTGAAATACATAATTCCATCTACTATTATTCTGACATTTCACGTTCTTAAAATAAAGTGTTGATCCTAACTGACCTAAGACAGGGAATTTTTACTAGGATTAAATGTCAGGAATTGTGAAACTGAGATTAAATGTATTTGGCTAAGGTGTATGTAAACTTCCGACTTGAACTGTATATGCACAAACACACACACTTTTTTTTTTTAAATGTGTAATTTATTACTCCTGTTGACAGCACTGTATGAGCAGAGAAAAATACTTCCCTGTCAACAGCACCCCCAACCTAAAACATCTTCCAGCGGCCATGAACCTACGCAGAACATGTTGACAAACAGATTAAAAGGTTAATAACGTCACCTTCTGTGCAGAGCCCTCGCTCCTTGCATCATGATCTCTGGTAGATAAAGTATAATTGATGACCGGATCAGGAAATCCGTTCAGGGTAGAAATACTCTGATGAATCTTCAGAGGATAAGAGCTCTATGATAAAAGACTTAACGTTTCTAGAAAAGGAAGAGGATTTATTTTTGTTCTCATTATAAAAAGTGTGTTTTGGAAAACCACAACCGGATTAAAACCAACAATGTGCAATGCTACTCTGAGGGGATAACATACCGGAATCTAGACACCGGAATTACAGTCCCTGGGCTGTGAATCTGGGATATGGCTCTCTCCAGACACAGAGAATAGATAGATTTATGATTTGGGATAGAGCTGGAACTCTGTGTAAATATCAATGGTTCAGGATATGACATACTATACTACTCAAGGTGCCAACCAGCCACATAGAACCAACCCACATTTGGCTTTTTAAAGAGACAGGGACCAAAGCACAGAAAATATCAGATTTAACACAGAAGCTGCATTGAAAAGGCATTAGGCCTGGCCCCCATCATCATCATCATCACAGTGATAAGTAGCTCACAGAGTGGGTAGAGCCAGAGCTGCATCGTTCACTTCCCACCCCTCCCATCTCTGTCCAATCAGACGATAGCATCAAAGGCATTTAGAATGTTCATTTTGTTCTTCAGTATAAAAAGGTGAAAAATTTAAACATTTCAAAGAAAACAAATAAAATGTGTTCAAATCTGTCTGAACCATTTGGTATAGGTCAATTCCTTTGTTCAGCCCACTCTGAACAGAGCTTAATTCCTATTTCACAAAAATGACATTATCATCAATATGAAAGGACGAATCACAAATGAGGTTTGTGTGTCAGGTCAGAGGTTACCTCCCCCCAGATCCATCAAAGACTGGCAGAGGATATCACTCACACAGTTAGCATGTTAGCGGCTAAAGGGTCAGTCTATGTATTTCCTATGGGAGAGAGAACACATAACTCTTGGGGTGAATTCACCCCTTATAGCCTAGACCCGTGGCAGTTCCACTGCATCTGTTAATAGACTATATAAAGTACATAAGACACCATTTATCCATAAACCCGCATACCAGTACACAGAAACAAGAGGCAGTCCTGCAGTTCATAACCATTCCTTTGTAAAAAAAAAAAAATGAACCACCCTTCACGGACACCCAGACAAATATTACACTTTAAAAAAACAAACATTGTCCTTTGTATTTTTTTTTTCAATTATAAAACATTTCATCACTTGACAGTACAGGTACACACAGACAAAGCACTCTCACATGGAGAACACTCCCACCCCCTGTACATACACAGACACACAAGTCACATTCCTCTCAGTGTGTGTGTGGATGAATGTGTATCATCGTGGCTTGGGGGGTGGGAGTGAGACTGTTTATGGATCAGAGCCAGAGGTCTTCTGGGAGAATGAGTTTTTAATACTGTCAGTGTGTTAGTGTAATTTAGGTGACGGAAGTACGACTCCGCAAAAGACAGGGAACCAATCGGGGGACCCCTTGTTTCCCCTATAAAGGTTATACATAAGCTTACCACCTGTATAGTGCAGTTCAATGTCCTATTGAGATTGACAACCACACAAAGATCAGTGTCCGCAATAATACCGTATGTGACTGGTCCTGCTTCCTCTGTAGCCACCATCTGATTGGTCAGTCTTGGTTTCCTGTAATTTGTACTGTAGTGGCACACTGGCATCGATTTCCCTCAAGGAGTTCTGCCCAAACTCCAAAAGACAGAGAGGGGGAGAGACACGAGGGTGGTGGGTGTAAGGCTACATTGTAAACACCGCCCCATTTAATCTATCGCTATGACAACGTCACAAAGTCCCAAGCTCGGTGTGGGTGGTGCCAAACCCACAGTGTGAGGGGGACAAACTCAGACTTGGTGGAGCCTAGCTTAACATGGGAGGAGTCTAGCTTAGTGTGGGAGGAGCATGCGTTCCAGGGCACACTGCAGGTGCTCCCAGTTCTTCCAGATGACCGCCAGTAGGGACAAACCCACGCAGGTGAGCGCCAGGTGCACGCGGCTCCGCAAGAGGGGCGCGGTGAACTTGGCCGCCGTGGAAACGCACACCAGGATCACCGTGACGATGGCCAGCATGATGTTAATGCATCTCCCTAGCAGCACCTTGACGTCTGTGTTCTCCACCTGTACCGTCTGCTGCTGCTGCTGCTGGAGCTCCAGCTTAGAGACACGCGTCTGACATGACTCCAGAGCCTCCTGTAAACACAGAAAAACACCCGCATTCAGTTAACCTTTGACACACAGGCTTAGATAAAGTTACTGACTATATACAGCTTAGATAGATTTGCAGAGGGCATGTTTGTAGATGTGTGTGTGTGTGTACATACCTGGATGTCTCTAGCTCTCTCGTAGGCCTGGTAAGCCACCTTCTCTTCGATGCTGGCCAGCTCCTGCTTCAGGTTACTGGTCTCATGCTGGTGCAACTCTGTCAGGTCATTTAACTGGTCCTCTAACCGCTCAAACCTATTAGGGAGAGGGAGAAAGGAAGGGGGAATAGAGAGAGAAGAGGAGGGGGGATTGAGAGAGAGAAGGGGAGAGAGAATGATGAGTCTTATTATTGAATGCACAGCTTAAATTCCAAAGCAAACCTGTGTGTCCATCTCTTCCTTCACCAATGTGTGTATGGAGGATGTTGTTGGTGCGTCTGTATGGAGGATGTTGTTGGTGCGTCTGTATGGAGGATGTTGTTGGTGCGTCCGCATGGAGGATGTTGTTGGTGCGCCCGCATGGAGGATGTTGTTGGTGCGTCCGCATGGAGGATGTTGTTGGTGCGCCCGCATGGAGGATGTTGTTGGTGCGTCCGCATGGAGGATGTTGTTGGTGCGTCTGTATGGAGGATGTTGTTGGTGCGTCTACATGGAGGATGTTGTTGGTGCGTCTGTATGGAGGATGTTGTTGGTGCGTCTACATGGAGGATGTTGTTGGTGCGTCTACATGGAGGATGTTGTTGGTGCGTCTGCATGGAGGATGTTGTTGGTGCGTCTACATGGAGGATGTTGTTGGTGCGTCTACATGGAGGATGTTGTTGGTGCGTCCGGGATTTGCAGCGATGAGACAAGACTGTAACTACTACCAATTGGATACCACGAAATTGGGGAGATAAAGGGTTGGTGCGTCTGCATGGAGGATGTTGTTGGTGCGTCTACATGGAGGATGTTGTTGGTGCGTCTACATGGAGGATGTTGTTGGTGCGTCCGCATGGAGGATGTTGTTGGTGCGTCTACATGGAGGATGTTGATGGTGCGTCTGCATGGAGGATGTTGATGGTGCGTCCGTATGGAGGATGTTGTTAGTGGATGTTGTTGGTGCGTCTACATGGAGGATGTTGTTGGTGCATCTACATGGAGGATGTTGATGGTGCGTCTGCATGGAGGATGTTGTTGGTGCGTCTGTATGGAGGATGTTGTTGGTGCGTCCGTATGGAGGATGTTGTTGGTGCGTCCGCATGGAGGATGTTGTTGGTGCGTCCGCATGGAGGATGTTGTTGGTGCGTCCGCATGGAGGATGTTGTTGGTGCGTCCGCATGGAGGATGTTGTTGGTGCGTCCGCATGGAGGATGTTGTTGGTGCGTCCGCATGGAGGATGTTGTTGGTGCGTCCGCATGGAGGATGTTGTTGGTGCGTCCGCATGGAGGATGTTGTTGGTACGTCCGTATGGAGGATGTTGTTGGTACGTCTGTATGGAGGATGTTGTTGGTACGTCTGTATGGAGGATGTTGTTGGTACGTCTGTATGGAGGATGTTGTTGGTACGTCTGTATGGAGGATGTTGTTGGTACGTCTGTATGGAGGAAGACTCATGGGCAGAAGTGTCTGAAAGATTAGGTTCTTTTTTTTCATTCTTTTTTTTCACCCCTTTATCTCCCCAATTTCGTGGTATCCAATTGGTAGTAGTTACAGTCTTGTCTCATCGCTGCAAATCCCGTACGGACTCGGGAGAGGCGAAGGTCGAGAGCCATGCGTCCTCCGAAATACAACCCAACCAAGCCGCACTGCTTCTTGAGACAGCGCCCATCCAACCCGGAAGCCAGCCGCACCAATGTGTCGGAGGAAACACCATACACCTGGCGACCGTGTCAACGTGCACTGCGCCCGGCCTGCCACAGGAGTCGCTAGTGCGCGATGAGACAACGATATCCCTGCCGGCCAAACCCCCCCCCTAACCTTGACTACGCTGGGCCAATTGTGCGCCGCCCCATGGATCTCCTGGTCTCGGCCGGCTGCGACAGAGCCTGAACTTGAACCCAGAAACTCTAGTGGCACAGGGATCTCACAGAGCCTGGACTTGAACCCAGAATCTCTAGTGGCACATGGGTCTCCCGGTCGCGGCCGGCTGCGACAGAGCCTGGACTTGAACCCAGAATCTCTAGTGGCACAGCTAGCACTGCGATGCAGCGCCTTAGACCACTGCGCCACTCGGGAGGCCCCAGATTAGGTTATTTTATACCCAGAAATGAGGGTGTGTTTGTGCTTGCTTGCTGTATTGATGTGTGTGTGTGTGGGTCTGTGTCTGTATATGTGTGTGTTTGTCATTGTGTCTGCACCAACCTGTATCTCTCTTCCTGCAGCGTCTGTGTGATGAAGCTGTAGTCACTCTTGAACTGGCTTTTCAGTGACCCCATGTCCTCGGCCAGCTGTGCCTGGGCCTCCCTAATCTCCCTGACCTCCTCCAGCACCTCCCCCAGCCTCCCCTGAGAGTCCGACCTCCCCGGCCCACCCCCTGACCCCAACCCCGACCCCCCCGCTGGGTTCCCGTTGGAGTCTGCCGACACAGAGGTCCCCGTGGAACATTCATCGTCGCTGGGGTACTTGGCCTTAGCAATCGTGGTGGCGCTGCCGCTCAGCGCCCGGGCCCCGGCTCCGCCTTCCGCCTGGAGCCCCGCCCCCGTCTCCATGGAGCTCTTCATGTGGGCGATGTTGTCGGCACTGCCGAACTTGTTGCGGATGAGGTTGGCGAACTCCCGCGACTTGTTGAAGAAGAAGGGGGGCGAGAGGGAGACCCCGGGGCCGATGGTCTTGACCTTGTCCATTGCCGGGTTGCGCACGCTGGCCGAGCTGACGTCCCGCAGGCTGCCGTCCTTTTGGCCCTCCTTGCCCCCCTCCCCCCGGGAATCCCTGGGCGGGTGCTTGGCCCCGTTGGCCTCCTCCTTCATACGGCGATGGTACTGCTCCAGCTTCCTCTGCAGCTGGGCGATGCTGTGGGCAGACTTCTGGTTCTTCTTCTCAAACACCTGGCAGACCCACAGCAGAGGCAAAGGGTCAAATTAAAAGATACTGCTATAATTGCGGCATTTTCTTTAAAAAGTGGCTTGTAAACATTCAGCGCGCTTGGCAGATGAAGTTATGTAGCATCATAAAAGGAGAAATCGGTGGGATGTAATTGGACTGACCTGCCGTATGCGTGTCACCTGCTGCTTGTCAGCGTTGTTCACCAGTTTGAGGTACTCTGCCACGTTCTGGTCCCTGGCTGTCTGTTCCACCTTGATCTGCTCTGTCACCTTGGGGGAGATCAATGAGTCAACACAGAGACTAACATGGGCCCGTGCTCTTGCTCTCTCTTTCTCCCTCTCACACACACACTCACCTTGAGTATCTTCTGCTGCAGGCTGTCGATGGCCAGACGGCCCTTAGTGAAGTCCAGGCCCACGCCCCCCTCGCCCCCGTCAGACACCAGGTTGGACTCAGAGCCCCCCCGCCGCATCGGTACCGGGAGGCTGAGGATGTTGTTACCATCGCTGCCGCGCTCCGCCTAGACACACACAGAGAGACACACACACATAGACACACACGTAAGATATTGAGAATGTCACTTCAAAGAGAATGTTGTCAATTCAATGTACACTACAGTAAATGACTCATGCATGTATGATAGGACAGTATGAGCTCAGCCAAGTTTATGGTAAATCTCATAGCAACGTATAGTTAGTAAGATAGATATTGATCATTTTATTGAGGTGTAATTGTTTTATCACACTGTAATACACTGTCATCATAATCTCATCTCTTGTAATGTAAACACAAGCTCAATTTCTAGGACTGACTGACTGTCTGACTGACTGTGCACGTGTGCCTGCATGCGCACATTCTTGCGTGGCCGTGTGCCTGTGTGCACGTGTGTCAGTCTGTGCGCCCTCTAACCCATTCCCCAGTCTGTGCGCCCTCTAACCCATTCCCCAGTCTGTGCGCCCTCTAACCCATTCCCCAGTCTGTGCGCCCTCTAACCCATTCCCCAGTCTGTGCGCCCTCTAACCCATTCCCCAGTCTGTGCGCCCTCTAACCCATTCCCCAGTCTGTGCGCCCTCTAACCCATTCCCCAGTCTGTGCGCCCTCTAACCCATTCCCCAGTCTGTGCGCCCTCTAACCCATTCCCCAGTCTGTGCGCCCTCTAACCCATTCCCCAGTCTGTGCGCCCTCTAACCCATTCCCCAGTCTGTGCGCCCTCTAACCCATTCCCCAGTCTGTGCGCCCTCTAACCCATTCCCCAGTCTGTGCGCCCTCTAACCCATTCCCCAGTCTGTGCGCCCTCTAACCCATTCCGGCCTTGAGAAAAATAACTGGATAGGAGGATAGAGGACACAAGATGTATGAAACAGAGAGCTCTAAGTCTCCTCTCTCTGCAGACTTTGATGGCTGTACTGAGTGGCTAGAGAAGTTCGTAGCCTCTGGGTTTACAGGCGCAGCCTCTGATGCAGAAACGGCTTTGACTGTTAACTACAGGGACAGAGGATGATTACGTAATAAACCAACCTGATATGCCTTCAGTACAACTGGACTGTCTGTATGTAACCTGACTATATAACTACACTGTTACCTTGGCAGCCAGAAAACAAAGCCAACACACACACAGACACATAACCACACACACAAGGCATAGCCAGCTTGTCCTCATCTATATTTTACAGGGCAGAGTCAGGGCCCCTTCTCATGTCCAACAGTAACTGATGAGATTAACAAAACAGGCACAGCAGCTTTAGCCTACTGGTTCACACATCACACCCTACTCTTTCACACATACACAGTCTCTCTCTCAGATTCCCCACACCTCTCCCTCCCTCCATCCTCATATTCCCCACACCTCTCCCTCCCTCCATCCTCAGATTCCCCACACCTCTCCCTCCCTCCATCCTCAGATTCCCCACACCTCTCCCTCCCTCCATCCTCAGATTCCCCACACCTCTCCCTCCCTCCATCCTCAGATTCCCCACACCTCTCCCTCCCTCCATCCTCAGATTCCCCACACCCCTCCCTCCTTCCCTCCATCCTCAGATTCCCCACACAACTCTCTCTCTCTCTCTCTGTCAGTCAGTCAGTCAGTGGCAGTTAACTAGGTCACAAACACTATCCTGTAGCACTCGGGCCCAGGGCACAGATGGCCCCACCAGTCCATAACCAGGCTATTCTGCCTGGGTTAGAACCTACACCCACACACACATTATTGAGTCAGCGTGGCCAGAGAATTAGCTGACCCTTTTTGATTTTTATTTTACTAGGCAAGTCAGTTAAATAAGAACAAATTCTTATTTACAATGACGGCCTAGGAACAGTGGGTTAACTGCCTTGTTATGGGGCAGAACGAAAGATTTTTACCTTGTCAGCTCGGTGGTTTGATCAAGCAAACTTTCGGTTACTGGCACAACGCTCTAACCACTAGGCTATCTGTTGCCCCGACAGGCTACCCTTACATGACCCCAACAAGCCTGAGGGATGAGGAACAGCAATCGCTGACATGTCGTCTGTCCAGTCTATCACACACAGTACACACCACTTCCTGCCCACCTCATCTAATCTGGGAGATGGGGGAGATTCAAGTATGGTAACTAACAGTTCTGTGGTGTCTCAGCCAGTATTCCAAACAAGAACAGGGTGGAAACTAAGTCTGAGAAAGGGAAGAGACACACACACACACTATATGTCACAAATCTACATATGGGGTGTCCACCTGGCCGTACTGCTGCTCCAGTTTCAATTGTTCTGACTGCGGCCATGGAACACTGACCTGTTCACCGGATGTGCTACCTGTCCCAGACCTGCTGTTTGCAACTCTCTAGAGACAGCAGGAGCGGTAGAAATACTCTTAATGATCGGCTATGAAAAGCCAACTGACATTTACTCCTGAGGTGCTGACTTGTTGCACCCTCGACAACTACTGTGATTATTATTATTTGACCATGCTGGTCATTTATGAACATCTTGGCCATGTTCTGTTATAATCTCCACCCGGCACAGCCAGAAGAGGACTGGCCACCCCTCATAGCCTGGTTCCTCTCTAGGTTTCTTCCTAGGTTTTGGCCTTTCTAGGGAGTTTTTCCTAGCCACCGTGCTTCTACACCTGCATTGCTTGCTGTTTGGGGTTTTAGGCTGAGTTTCTGTACGGCACTGAGATATCAGCTGATGTAAGAAGGGCTATATAAGTACATTTGATTTGATTTGTGTTGACTGTCCCCGGGCCAGTGCTGAACTCAGGTCAGTATTTGTCCTCCAAACTGGGCTGGTATTAAAGCCAGATTACAATTTCACATTTTTGTGCAGATGGGCGCGCGCACACACACACACGCACACACACACACACACCCGCCTGTGCCCTCTCCCTCTCTACTCTGTCTAAACACCCAACTGAAAAAGAACACAACACACACTGCAACACAACACAACATGATGAGGCAGACACACTGCAACACAACATGATGAGGCAGACACACTGCCTGGAGAGAAATATTTGTTAGTTGTAGCGTTGTGTTCTATGTAGGCCAGAGCTGCTCAGTGTGTTTCACACAGTCACACACATCTGAACAACGTCTCGGTACAGGAAATCGCAGTATGACCTCGCCTGAGGGACAATACACACCGGCATCGATGTACTGGATTTTTTCATAAAACGAACACAAATCAGAACAGAAGAAAAGCCAGAAACAAAGTCATTGTCTGAAGATGAACAGTTCTAGAAGAGGCTTCAGTTGGTATGGAATTCATGACCAAGAGGTCATGAATTAGGATGTAGGTTATCAAACCCATTTGATAGGCCTAGCCCTAGCTACCATGGATCGGTCATATCAGTAGAAGGACGATTCCACGTCAGCGGGAGCAGAGTATTTCCTGTAGATCTTTGACAAAAAAATGACAAGTAAATCTAGTTGTATATCACCTTGTAACACACCAAAATGTGGAAAAAGTCAAGCAGTGTGAATACTTTCTGAATACACTGTATCTGTCTAAAAAGTCACACAGATAAGTGTGTGTGTGTGTGTGTGTGTGTGTGTGTGTGTCTGAATGAGCTGATGATTGAGTAGAAGTAGAGATGGAGAGTTGTAAAGAAAGACAGGTTGAGAGTCAGTGGATGAGTGAAGAAGCCGTCTTGACGTGTTTGTATTCTGTGGGTTATAGCCTATAGCCTGGCTGATCTAACCCAGATAGGACTAACATCAATTCATACATCAACCATTCAAATTTATTTTGTTCCCATAGAAACTAATATTCACACACCACCATTAATAGGCGATCCATTCTGACCCACATCAGACTGCAGCACACACACTCTAAACCATTTGTGTGTGTGTGTGTGTGTGTGTGTGTGTGTGTGTGTGTGTGTGTGTGTGTGTGTGTGTGTGTGTGAGAGTGTGTGTGAGAGAGAGAGAGCCTGGGAGGGAGAACGTCACAATGAGATTCGTGTTCAAATAAAGGGATTTGGTTTAAAGAGATGAGACGTTAAAAACTATCCCCCCCGAGCCGTCACTCACAGGAAGTGACCTCACAGTGGACCCGTCATGACCCCGCCAGCCATTCTACAACAGCATTACCCAACAGCCTAATCACTACGATCTAGGACATCACCTCTGGTTCTTACACAACCTGCCCACCAGCCACCTACAGTATCCATACTTGAATCTGACACTGAGAAATCCACATAGCAGATCAGAGGGCAAGGTGGAGATACTACCATATTGCTTACTGTAGTGTATAGCAGAACTTCCCAACTCTTTCCAATCTAGATGAAGTGCTAATGGACTACTATGGGTATAGGGCTTGTCTGTGGACTGCAGGGCCAGACAGGGTTTATACACTCCGTAGTGTTGAGTGTGATACAGACTAGCCTATCCTTGGTGATTTATAGCACAGCCTCCTAAAATACTGGAGAGGCCAGGCTCACTGCATCATTCTGTCAACCTGTGGCCTTGCAAATCACAGCACAGAATAACTGTGTTGCAAACCTACTCAACCTGCAAAACAATATATCGACCATTTAGCAGTTAAGACCAGAACACTGCTCCCTCCATCTGCTACCAAAAAGACCTGAAATAGGACTTTAAATGTTTTGATGTCTATATTTTCTTAAGCACTGAATCATTGACGGTCCGAGACTGTCTGGTAATTGTTCTGGTTGGGGGTATATATAAATCATTAATTCCTGTCGTGTATTCATCCCCCTCTGGGCTACTAGTCTTCCTCTCCTCTGCTCCCACTTCCCACCCAGGCCTGTTCTAACTCCACTGTCTACTAGCCTACTGTTTGTCTGGTCATTGTTTTGAACTGTTCTGCCTGCTGTGCTGCCTCTTAGCCTGGCTAGCATTGGGAATGAGAAGAGGTCCCCAGACCGATGCTCGACTTGGACAGGAGCTCAGCGGAGCTGGATATCTTAAGGTGAATGCACCAATTTGTAAGTCGCTCTGGGTAAGAGCGTCTGCTAAATGACTTAAATGTAAATGTAATGAGTACCAGTACTTTAAATGTTCTACTGCTTGAGCTCGTGTTCCTCTTATTGAATATTAGCGAAAAAGTACTGTGGAGCTCCTGCGCCGAAATATAAACAGTACCTGCACAAAATGAGTACCGGAACCTATTTCAGTCCAAGTCAAGCAATGCCACAGACTCGCCTGGTATGATTAAATAACAGTTTTTAAGGGCTGGAAATATTTAGTTGGTTGCTGGTCTGAGTGTGTGTGATGTGAAATTGAAGTGAAGTGTTTGAAGTGCAGCCAGCCAGAGCTCCAGGCTCTATGGGGGAAAGGGGAGCAGTAGGGACTGTGTACCCAGGGAGGGCAGCCTACTCTGGGGCAGACGAGCTATCAGGCTCCCTTGGGCTCCTACGCAGAAGGTTGTGCTATTTCCACTGGGACGGATGCAACATTAAACAAACACACACTGCGCAAACAAACGCCCCCCCCCCCACACACACACACACACAGACAGTAGCCACACCCCCAAGCGTATATCTGCATAGCATAATCCAGTTTAGTGTGAAATGGTAGTTGATGAGTCGATTTGAGCAGAACCGGGTTTTGACCAGATCCCAGACCCAACCAAATGGATTCGCTCTGCAGTCCGCAAACCAGCACACACTTCAGGGAGAAACCCCCCCCCCCCCACACACACACACACACACACATACTTCAGGGAGAACCTCCCACCCCACACACACACACACTTCAGGGGGGGGGGGGGGGAACTGTGATCTGTCAACTCAGCCCTACTCTCAGAAACAGGCGAAACAGAACACTCTCTCTCTCTCTATGTGTATGTTTGTGCAGCAGCAGCAGCTTTACCTTTGGTTTTACACTCAACGAGCACTCACACACACTTACTAGTAAATCAGGTCAACCCCTGGGCTGGGCTAATATAGGGCTGGGCTCCGGCAGTTAAACATACCTGGGTTACAGCTACATGCCCTGACCTGCAGTGCATACACTACACACACAGAGTGAATGCAGGTAACACAGGACAGGATAGCCACAGACTGTACCACATGATGGAAGAGTGTTTATGGTATTTATACTACACTGAGCTGCTCTCCTCTTGCCCACTCCCCTGTGTATGAGTGGAGAGAATCACCACTTGGACTTCTATATAACCAGCTCAGCACTGAAGTGACAGAGGATTAGGACGTGTGACTGTGTGTGTCAGGGAGTCATCCCTCCCGGGAAGCAGACTTTCTTTGACAATGTTCCAGCAGAGAGAACAAGAAAGAGAACGGGAAAACAAGAGAACGAGAAAGAAAACAAGAAAGAGAACGAGAAAACAAGAGAATGAGAGAGACGGTGAGAAATAGAGATCAAAGTATGAAAGCCCATTCCTAAGCTAGAGATAACAAACTCCTCCAGTTTCTCTCAGTCTTGTTAAGTGTACAGATAAATGATGAGCCTTTAGCGGGCCTGCAGTGGAACACATCACCCCAGAGGTCTCATTAGCACCGACTTGGACGCATCCCGGAGAGGAGTGTGTGTGTCGAATTAATAATTTAGGGTGGTTTAAAACCTAATAAAGTGACCCTGCTAACAGGCCCCGAGCAAGTAGAGCACAGCCCTCAATATCTCACTGCTAAGGGCCAAGTACATTAACACACACTCGTATAGAGGGTAGAGTCCCCAAAGCCAGGCCAAGGACGGGGTCAGCACTCAGATGGAGGGAGATGGAGAGAATGTCATGAGAGAGAGAGAATATGTCATGAGAGAGAGAGAATATGTCATGAGAGAGAGAGAGAGAGAAAAGAGAGAGAAAGTGTAACGGTATTCCTCCTCCTCTACAACCAAAGAGGAGGAGTAGTGATTGAACCAAGGCGCAGCGGGTTGTGATGACATAATTTTAATAAAACAAGACGGGAAAAACACGAAACGAAACCACTTGAAATAATTAACAAAATAACAAAACAAATGTAGACAAACCTGAACTATACGAACTTACATATAACACTAAGAACGCATGAACAGGGAAAATAGACTACACAAAAGGAACGATGTACAAACAAACCGAACAGTCCCATATGGTGCGACAAACACTGACACAGGAGACAACCACCCACAATAAACACTGTGAAACAACCTACCTAAATATGACTCTCAATTAGAGGAAACGCCAAACACCTGCCTCTAACTGAGAGCCATACCAGGCAACCCTTAAACCAACATAGAAACAGAAAACATAGAATGCCCACCCAAACTCACGTCCTGACCAACTAACACATACAACAAACTAACAGAAATAGGTCAGGAACGTGACATAATCACCCCCTTAAGGTGCGAACTCCGGGCGCACCAGCACAAAGTTTAGGGGAGGGTCTGGGTGGGCATCTGACCACGGTGGTGGCTCAGGCTCAGGACGAGGTCCCCACCCCACCATAGTCAATCCCAGTTTGCTAATCCCCCTCAGAATGACCACCCCTCTCTTCCACCCACCTAATATAGGCAACACAAAATAAAGGGACAGCTCCGGAACAAGGTAGCTCAGGACATAGAGGTAGGTGAGAATAGAGAGGTAGGTGAGAATAGAGAGGTAGGTGAGAATAGAGAGGTAGGTGAGAATAGAGAGGTAGGTGAGAATAGAGAGGTAGATCAGGATAGAGAGGTAGCTCAGGATAGAGGGGCAGCTCATGACTGGCTGACGGCTCTGGACGCTCATGGCTGGCTGACGGCTCTGGACGCTCATGGCTGGCTGACGGCTCTGGACGCTCATGGCTGGCTGACGGCTCTGGACGCTCATGGCTGGCTGACGGCTCTGGACGCTCATGGCTGGCTGACGGCTCTGGACGCTCATGGCTGGCTGACGGCTCTGGACGCTCATGGCTGGCTGACGGCTCTGGACGCTCATGGCTGGCTGACGGCTCTGGACGCTCATGGCTGGCTGACGGCTCTGGACGCTCATGGCTGGCTGACGGCTCTGGACGCTCATGGCTGGCTGACGGCTCTGGACGCTCATGGCTGGCTGACGGCTCTGGACGCTCATGGCTGGCTGACGGCTCTGGACGCTCATGGCTGGCTGACGGCTCTGGACGCTCATGGCTGGCTGACGGCTCTGGACGCTCATGGCTGGCTGACGGCTCTGGACGCTCATGGCTCGCTGACGGCTCTGGACGCTCATGGCTCGCTGACGGCTCTGGACGCTCATGGCTGGCTGACGGCTCTGGACGCTCATGGCTGGCTGACGGCTCTGGACGCTCATGGCTGGCTGACGGCTCTGGACGCTCATGGCTGGCTGGCGGCTCTGGACGCTCATGGCTGGCTGGCGGCTCTGGCAGATCCTGTCTGGCTGGCGGCTCTGGCAGATCCTGTCTGGCTGGCGGCTCTGGCAGATCCTGTCTGGCTGGCGGCTCTGGCAGATCCTGTCTGGCTGGCGGCTCTGGCAGATCCTGTCTGGCTGGCGGCTCTGGCAGATCCTGTCTGGCTGGCGGCTCTGGCAGATCCTGTCTGGCTGGCGGCTCTGGCAGATCCTGTCTGGCTGGCGGCTCTGGCAGATCCTGTCTGGCTGGCGGCTCTGGCAGATCCTGTCTGGCTGGCGGCTCTGGCAGATCCTGTCTGGCTGGCGGCTCTGGCAGATCCTGTCTGGCTGGCGGCTCTGGCAGATCCTGTCTGGCTGGCGGCTCTGGCAGATCCTGTCTGGCTGGCGGCTCTGGCAGATCCTGTCTGGCTGGCGGCTCTGGCAGATCCTGTCTGGCTGGCGGCTCTGGCAGATCCTGTCTGGCTGGCGGCTCTGGCAGATCCTGTCTGGCTGGCGGCTCTGGCAGATCCTGTCTGGCTGGCGGCTCTGGCAGATCCTGTCTGGCTGGCGGCTCTGGCAGATCCTGTCTGGCTGGCGACTCTGGCAGATCCTGTCTGGCTGGCGACTCTGGCAGATCCTGTCTGGCTGGCGACTCTGGCAGATCCTGTCTGGCTGGCGACTCTGGCAGATCCTGTCTGGCTGGCGACTCTGGCAGATCCTGTCTGGCTGGCGACTCTGGCAGATCCTGTCTGGCTGGCGACTCTGGCAGATCCTGTCTGGCTGGCGACTCTGGCAGATCCTGTCTGGCTGGCGACTCTGGCAGATCCTGTCTGGTTGGCGACTCTGGCAGATCCTGTCTGGTTGGCGACTCTGGCAGATCCTGTCTGGTTGGCGACTCTGGCAGATCCTGTCTGGTTGGCGACTCTGGCAGATCCTGTCTGGTTGGCGACTCTGGCAGATCCTGTCTGGTTGGCGACTCTGGCAGATCCTGTCTGGTTGGCGACTCTGGCAGATCCTGTCTGGTTGGCGACTCTGGCAGATCCTGTCTGGTTGGCGACTCTGGCAGATCCTGTCTGGTTGGCGACTCTGGCAGATCCTGTCTGGTTGGCGACTCTGGCAGATCCTGTCTGGTTGGCGACTCTGGCAGATCCTGTCTGGTTGGCGACTCTGGCAGATCCTGTCTGGTTGGCGACTCTGGCAGATCCTGTCTGGTTGGCGACTCTGGCAGATCCTGTCTGGTTGGCGACTCTGGCAGATCCTGTCTGGTTGGCGACTCTGGCAGATCCTGTCTGGTTGGCGACTCTGGCAGATCCTGTCTGGTTGGCGACTCTGGCAGATCCTGTCTGGTTGGCGACTCTGGCAGATCCTGTCTGGTTGGCGACTCTGGCAGATCCTGTCTGGTTGGCGACTCTGGCAGATCCTGTCTGGTTGGCGACTCTGGCAGATCCTGACTGACTAACGGCTCTGACGGCTCGGGACAGACGGGCGGCTCTAATGGCTCGGGACAGACGGATGGCTCAGACGGCGCTGGGGAGACGGATGGCTCAGACGGCGCTGGGGAGACGGATGGCTCAGACGGCGCTGGGGAGACGGATGGCTCAGACGGCGCTGGGGAGACGGATGGCTCAGACGGCGCTGGGGAGACGGATGGCTCAGACGGCGCTGGGGAGACGGATGGCTCAGACGGCGCTGGGGAGACGGATGGCTCAGACGGCGCTGGGGAGACGGATGGCTCAGACGGCGCTGGGGAGACGGATGGCTCAGACGGCGCTGGGGAGCTGGGGAGACGGATGGCTCAGAACAAAACAAATGTAGACAAACCTGAACTATACGAACTTGCATTTAACACTAAGAACGCATGAACAGGGAAAATAGACTACACAAAAGGAACGATGTACAAACAAACCGAACAGTCCCGTATGGTGCGACAAACACTGACACAGGAGACAACCACCCACAACGAACACTGTGAAACAACCTACCTAAATATGACTCTCAATTAGAGGAAACGCCAAACACCTGCCTCTAATTGAGAGCCATACCAGGCAACCCTTAAACCAACATAGAAACAGAAAACATAGAATGCCCACCCAAACTCACGTCCTGACCAACTAACACATACAACAAACTAACAGAAATAGGTCAGGAACGTGACAGAGAGAGAGAGAAAAAAGAGAGAGATCCTAGAAAAATCAATAGACTGTTAAGGGCCCAGTGCGGTCAAAAACAAGATTTTCCTGTTTTATATTTATTTCCAAACTATGAGGTTGGAATAATACTGAAAATTATTATTAATGTCCTTTTAGTGTAAGAGCTGTTTGAAAAGACCGCCTGATATTTCAGCCTGTTTTGGTGGGATGGAGTTTTGGCCTGACATGACATCACCAAGCGGTAATTAGTTAATAGACCAATAAGAAAGAATTCCAAACCGCTCTGCCAATAAAAGCTCATTTTCAGTTTTCCCCTCCCCAGAATTTGTTGGGGGGGGGGGGCAATTTGAATTGAAAATAATCACAGTAAGGTATTTAATTGTTACCCAGAAATGAGTTGATATTGAGATGAAATGGCTGCACTGGATAACAACATAGACACGGACTAATTAAAACACTGGCGGATAAATAAGGCTACACAGTACACAGACATCGAACAACACACATTCACAAATCCGGGAACACACACTACTCCTGTAACATATGGGAGAGGTAAGGCTGGGAAGAAAATGTGTATATGTACATGGTGTCTGTCTGAGTGTACGTAGTGTTTGTCTGTGTGTACGTGGTGTTTGTCTGTGTGTACGTGGTGTCTGTCTGTGTGTACGTGGTGTCTGTCTGTGTGTACGTGGTGTCTGTCTGTGTGTATGTGGTGTCTGTCTGTGTGTACGTGGTGTCTGTCTGTGTGTACGTGGTGTCTGTCTGTGTGTACGTGGTGTCTGTCTGTGTGTACGTGGTGTTTGTCTGTGTGTACGTGGTGTTTGTCTGTGTGTACGTGGTGTCTGTCTGTGTGTACGTGGTGTCTGTCTGTGTGTACGTGGTGTCTGTCTGTGTGTACGTGGTGTCTGTATGTGTGTACGTGGTGTCTGTCTGTGTGTATGTGTGTGAGGCCAGAACCTCCTCATCAAAAAAAGCCTGAAAAGATGTAATCCTCTCCTTTCTGTAATCTGACATTTAATCTCTTTTTTAACCCCAGAGCCAAGATTACCCAGCAGCCACCACCCTCAACACACTCTTTTAGATGGAGAGAGAAGGATGAGCACATAGAGATGGAGAGAGAGGTGGGTGAGGATAAAGAGAGAGAGAGAGAGAGATGGCTATAAAAAGAGAAAGTAGTGAGGGATGGATAGAGTAGGAGAAGAGTTGAAGAAGTGTAGCAGTGTAATCCTGTTGTAACGTGTCTTAACTCTACAGGGTTCAATCAGAGAGAGAACCCTGAGGCCTGGGGTTTTATACTGAGATTGTCATCAGACGCTTTAGCAGCCAACACACACAGTGCTCAATCACACTCCTCACACAGACAAGTATGTTCACTATCCTTTTGGAGAAAGACAGTGGGAGTGAGAAAGTTGAAGAAAGAGAGAGAAAGAAAGAAAGAGCAACAGGTAGTAGCAAAGCTGCATTCCACACCTCACACAACACAGACCCTCCATGGCAGGCACAGGACACACACACGCACACACACACACACACACACACACACACACACGTGTCAGAGTTCTTAGGAAAGCAGTTTACCGACTAGGCGTCCACATCTGAAAATGTGCCAGTGGAACCAACAGGCAGATAATTGATCTAGCTTGCTCTCTTTAACACACACACGCCACTCCCCTGTGTGTTACGTAATCTACACTGATCTAGTCAACTCAATCTGTGAGCCTGGCTGTGTGTGTGTATGGTACAGTAACTGAATAGTACTGAATGTGTTTGTAGGTACAGTAGATTTCACACTCACACTCTAATCTAGCAGAAGTAGCTCGCTGATAGGAACCAGTAAGCCTGTGTGTGTGTGTGTGTGTGTGTGTGTGTGTGTGTGTGTGTGTGTGTGTGTGTGTGTGTGTGTGTGTGTGTGTGTGTGTGTGTGTGTGTGTGTGTGTGTGTGTGTGTGTGTGTAGCAGTGGAGGCTGCTGAGGGGAGGACGGCTCATAATAATGGCTGGAACGGAGTGTAATGGATGGAAACCATTTGTTTGAAACCATTCCATTTACTCCATTCCAGCCATTATTATGAGCCGTCCTCCCCTCAGCAGCCTCCACTGGTGTGAATAGGCTGTGTGTGCACCCACACACGTGCAGTCAGCAGGCTAGTGTTTAATGCTTTATAATGTGACAGCTGGGCTGTATGGACATTAAATTTAGTCAATATTATGGTCGGCAACAATTTGCATCATCACACAAGCTTCTACAGGTGGAGATTGGTCACATAACGACTGACTAAAAAGATCCAGTCAGCTCTGAGCCTGTGGTATAATATGTTAAGACAGCTGTGTGATACAGAAAATCATTTGGATGAGTGAGTGTGTGTTAATCCGAGGCTGTGTTACTCACTATACCCGGCATCTCTGTTAGTTTGTCAGTCCACTGTAGGCTTAGCTCACTCTCAATCACTAATCCAACACACACACACACGGAGAAGGGAAGAGAGAGGGATAGAGAGAAATTCCTAAAAAGATGTGCCAACTAGTATTCTGCCAACCTGGTCCCAGATATGTATAGCTTCAGCTAAGTCTTCTGACTATCGAGAGGAGAGGAGAGGAGAGGAGACAGGCCACTAGCTAGTAGCTAGTTTAGTGCATTAAATCAAACCCCTGTTTGCTCTGACTAGATTCCCTCTTCATCTCTTCCTCCTCCAACACGCCACTCTGCCTGAGGACACACACGCTCTCTCTCTCGGGTCGATGGCTATAACTCTGTCCTCATTCCCAGAAAGGTCCTAGCCCAAAGACCATGGATAACCCATATCCTACCCACCAACACACACAACTCAGGGCGAGTCCATGAATATGGTACAAACAGACAGACAGAGAGAGAGAGAACAGTTGATGTCACAGAGACAGGATAAAGAGAGAGGGAGAGAGAGACAGAACAGTTGATGTCACAGAGACAGAATAAAGAGAGAGGGAGAGAGAGACAGCCTTCACTATGGTGAATCACTAAAACAATACAGAAATACACTACGGAAAAAGAAAGAACAGCACGTCAGAAATCAGCTCAATGTAATTGAAGACTCCATAGACTCTAACCAATTCTGGGAAAATTGGAAAACACTAAACAAACAACAACACGAAGAATTATCTATCCAAAATGGAGATGTATGGGTAAACCACTTCTCCAATCTTTTTGTCTCTATAACAAAGAATAAAGAGCAAAAACATATACATGATCAAATACAAATCCTAGAATCAACTATTAAAGACTACCAGAACCCACTGGATTCTCCAATTACCTTGAATGAGTTACAGGACAAAATAAAAACCCTCCAACCCAAAAAGGCCTGTGGTGTTGATGGTATCCTTAATGAAATGATCAAATATACAGACAACAAATTCCAATTGGCTATACTAAAACTCTTTAACATCGTCCTTAGCTCTGGCATCTTCCCCAATATTTGGAACCAAGGACTGATCACCCCAATCCACAAAAGTGGAGACAAATTTGACCCCAATAACTACCGTGGAATATGCGTCAACAGTAACCTTGGGAAAATCCTCTGCATTATCATTAACAGCAGACTCGTACATTTCCTCAATGAAAACAATGTACTGAGCAAATGTCAAATTGGCTTTTTACCAAATTACCGTACAACAGACCATGTATTCACCCTACACACCCTAATTGACAACCAAACAAACCAAAACAAAGGCAAAGTCTTCTCATGCTTTGTTGATTTCAAAAAAGCCTTCGACTCAATTTGGCATGAGGGTCTGCTATACAAATTGATGGAAAGTGGTGTTGGGGGTAAAACATACGACATTATAAAATCCATGTACACAAGCAACAAGTGTGCGGTTAAAATTGGCAAAAAACACACACATTTCTTCACACAGGGTCGTGGGGTGAGACAGGAATGCAGCTTAAGCCCCACCCTCTTCAACATATATATCAATGAATTGGCGCGGGCACTAGAACAGTCTGCAGCACCCGGTCTCACCCTACTAGAATCCGAAGTCAAATGTCTACTGTTTGCTGATGATCTGGTGCTTCTGTCACCAACCAAGGAGGGCCTACAGCAGCACCTAGATCTTCTGCACAGATTCTGTCAGACCTGGGCCCTGACAGTAAATCTCAGTAAGACCAAAATAATGGTGTTCCAAAAAAGGTCCAGTCACCAGGACCACAAATTCCATCTTGACACCGTTGCCCTAGAGCACACAAAAAACTATACATACCTCGGCCTAAACATCAGCACCACAGGTAACTTCCACAAAGCTGTGAACGATCTGAGAGACAAGGCAAGAAGGGCCTTCTATGCCATCAAAAGGAACATAAATTTCAACATACCAATTAGGATCTGGCTAAAAATACTTGAATCAGTCACAGAGCCCATTGCCCTTTATGGTTGTGAGGTCTGGGGTCCGCTCACCAACCAAGATTTCACAAAATGGGACAAACACCAAATTGAGACTCTGCATGCAGAATTCTGCAAAAATATCCTGTGTACAACGTAGAACACCAAATAATGCATGCAGAGCAGAATTAGGCCGATACCCACTAATTATCAAAATCCAGAAAAGAGACGTTAAATTCTACAACCACCTAAAAGGAAGCGATTCCCAAACCTTCCATAACAAAGCCATCACCTACAGAGAGATGAACCTGGAGAAGAGTCCCCTAAGCAAGCTGGTCCTAGGGCTCTGTTCACAAACACAAACACACCCCACAGAGCCCCAGGACAACAGCACAATTAGACCCAACCAAATCATGAGAAAACAAAAAGATAATTACTTGACACATTGGAAAGAATTAACAAAAAAACAGAGCAAACTATAATGCTATTTGGCCCTAAACAGAGAGTACACAGTGGCAGAATACCTGACCACTGTGACTGACCCAAACTTAAGGAAAGCTTTGACTATGTACAGACTCAGTGAGCATAGCCTTGCTATTGAGAAAGGCCGCCGTAGGCAGACATGGCTCTCAAGAGAAGACAGGCTATGTGCACACTGCCCACAAAATGAGGTGGAAACTGAGCTGCACTTCCTGACCTCCTGCCCAATGTATGACCATATTAGAGAGACATATTTCCCTCAGATTACACAGATCCACAAAGAATTTGAAAACAAATCCAATTTTGATAAACTCCCATATCTACTGGGAGAAATTCCACAGTGTGCCATCACAGCAGCAAGATTTGTGACCTGTTGCCACAAGAAAAGGGCAACCAGTGAAGAACAAACACCATTGTAAATACAACCCATATTTATGCTTATTTATTTTAACTTGTGTGCTTTAACCATTTGTACATTGTTACAACACTGTATATATATAATATAACATTTGTAATGTCTTTATTGTTTTGAAACTTCTGTATGTGTAATGTTTACTGTTAATTTGTATTGTTTATTTCACTTTTGTATAATATCTACCTCACTTGCTTTGGCAATGTTAACATGTTTCCCATGCCAATAAAGCCCCTTGAATTGAATTGAATTGAGAGGGACGGAACAGTTGATGTCACAGAGACAGGATAAAGAGAGAGAGAGAGAGACAGAACAGTTGATGTCACAGAGACAGGATAAAGAGAGAGAGAGAGAACAGTTGATGTCACAGAGACAGGATAAAGAGAGAGGGAGAGAAAGACAGAAGGGTTGATGTCACAGAGACAGGATAAAGAGAGAGGGAGAGAGAGACAGAAGGGTTGATGTCACAGAGACAGGATAAAGAGAGAGAGAGAGACAGAACAGTTGATGTCACAGAGACAGGATAAAGAGAGAGGGAGAGAAAGACAGAAGGGTTGATGTCACAGAGACAGGATAAAGAGAGAGAGAGACAGAACAGTTGATGTCACAGAGACAGGATAAGGAGAGAGGGAGAGAGAGAGAACAGTTGATGTCACAGAGACAGGATAAAGAGCGAGGGAGAGAGAGACAGAACAGTTGATGTCACAGAGACAGGATAAAGAGAGAGAGAGACAGAACAGTTGATGTCACAGAGACAGGATAAAGAGAGAGGGAGAGAGAGAGAACAGTTGATGTCACAGTGACAGGATAAAGAGAGAGGGAAAGAGAGACAGAACAGTTGATGTCACAGAGACAGGATAAAGAGAGAGGGAGAGAGAGAGAACAGTTGATGTCACAGAGACAGGATAAAGAGAGGGAGAGAGAGAGACAGAACAGTTGATGTCACAGAGACAGGATAAAGAGAGAGAGAGAGAGAGAGAGACAGAACAGTTGATGTCACAGAGACAGGATAAAGAGAGAGGGAGAGAGAGACAGAACAGTTGATGTCACAGAGACAGGATAAAGAGAGAGGGAGAGAGAGACATAACAGTTGATGTCACAGAGACAGGATAAAGAGAGAGAGAGAGAGAGAGAGAGAACAGTTGATGTCACAGAGACAGGATAAAGAGAGGGAGAGAGAAGCTTTAGAGCAACACCCCCAAAGTGATAAATGCCTTTGAGCAGAGACATCAGAGAGGAGGAGAGAAGGGAAGAGAGAGAGAGGGAGAGAATGGGGAGCATAGTAAGAGATATCAGCAGCAAAGCCTGTATAAGATTGGGGGGTGGGGAAGGGGTGAGACTTCTGTGGTTGCCCTGACAACAGAAGAGAACGACAGCTGCTAGGCTACCCCTCACCACAATGCCCATTGGAGTGTCTCAGAGACTAGGGACCCATAATTCAATACATTGAGGCCTTTCCTCTCCCTCCCACCCTCTCTCTACCCCTCTCCCTCCTTCGCCATTCCTTTCTCTCACAGAGGTAAGACCGAGTAATTTCAGTGATTTACGGTGATTGGACACTAGTATGAGGTATGTGTGCTCTATGATTGAGGTGGTCAGATAAGGCAGGCTTATTGTAGACATGAATACTGTATGTAGCATGATGCCCTGGGAAACAACATGAGAACTCAAGCGCTTGTTGCCTTGAGGCTGGATCATTTAATCACCCATTGTAGAACTATTGCCCTGATTGTTTGTTCATTTGGTCTGAAGGCACAGTTTTTTTTTTAAATATATATTTTTTTTTATTCCTTAAAACAACAATACAATACAAAGACAATACTAATGGCCGCTCCCACTGTGGGCGCTCTGGTCAGTGGGTGCGCTCGTCCCCACCCGCCCCGAGATGCCGAGCCCAAAAGGATTTTCATAGGGCGGGGAGAACCAAGCCCGACTCCCGGATAGGCATGAACGCGAGCGCAGCCATAATCACCAGGACCAGCACACACCTCCCACAGCATGAAACCAAAACACAAAACATAAATAGTCAAATGCAAAACATACAATAATCCCATCCCCATCTCAAACATTTATACTGTACATTTGTGTTCATTTATTCCAACACTCATCAATTCCACCCTTCAGACAGTCACAGATCAACCTATCTTTCCCAGTAAATCATAATTCTACCATTTCCTCTTCTAATACATCCCTCCATTCTACCATGGTGTCTCACTAGGAACTTCCCCATCATTCTCCCATGGTGTCTCACTAGGAACCTCCCCATCATTCTCCCATGGTGTCTCACTAGGAACCTCCCCATCATACTACCCTGGTGTCTCACTAGGGACTTGAACCTCCCCATCATTCTCCCATGGTGTCTCACTAGGAACCTCCCCATCATACTACCATGGTGTCTCACTAGGGACTTGAACCTCCCCATCATTCTACCATGGTGTCTCACTAGGAACCTCCCTATCATATTACCATGGTGTCTCACTAGGGACTTGAACCTCCCCATCATTCTCCCATGGTGTCTCACTAGGGACTTGAACCTCCCCATCATTCTACCATGGTGTCTCAGTAGGAACCTCCCTATCATTCTACCATGGTGTCTCACTAGGAACCTCCCTATCATTCTACCATGGTGTCTCACTAGGGACGTAAACCTCCCCATCATTCTCCCATGGTGTCTCACTAGGGACTTGAACCTCCCCATCATTCTACCATGGTGTCTCACTAGGAACCTCCCTATCATTCTACCATGGTGTCTCACTAGGGACTTGAACCTCTCCATCATTCTACCATGGTGTCTGACTAGGAACCTCCCTATCATTCTACCATGGTGTCTCACTAGGGACTTGAACCTCCCCATCATTCTAACATGGTGTCTCACTAGGAACCTCCCTATCATTCTACCATGGTGTCTCACTAGGCACTTGAACCTCCCCATCATTCTACCATGGTGTCTCACTAGGAACCTCCCTATCATTCTACCATGGTCTCACTAGGGACTTGAACCTCCCCATCATTCTACCATGGTGTCTCACTAGGAACCTCCCTATCATTCTACCATGTTGTCTCACTAGGGACTTGAACCTCTCCATCATTCTACCATGGTGTCTGACTAGGAACCTCCCTATCATTCTACCATGGTGTCTCACTAGGGACTTGAACCTCCCCATCATTCTACCATGGTGTCTCACTAGGAACCTCCCTATCATTCTACCATGGTGTCTCACTAGGGACTTGAACCTCCCCATCATTCTACCATGGTGTCTCACTAGGAATCTCCCCATCATTCTACCATGGTGTCTCAATAGAGACTTGAACCTCCCCATCATTCTACCATGGTGTCTCACTAGGGACTTGAACCTCCCCATCATTCTACCATGGTGTCTCGCTAGGAACATCCCCATCCTTCTCCCATGGTGTCTCACTAGGAACCTCCCTATCATTCTACCATGGTGTCTCACTAGGGACTTGAACCTCCCCATCATTCTACCATGGTGTCTCACTAGGAACCTCCCTATCATTCTACCATGGTGTCTCACTAGGGACTTGAACCTCCCCATCATTCTCCCATGGTGTCTCACTAGGGACTTGAACCGCCCCATCATTCCACCATGGTGTCTCACTAGGAACCTCCATTTCATTCTACCATGGTGTCTCACTTGGAACTTCCCTATCATTCTACCAAGGTGTCTCACTAGGGACTTGAACCTCCCCATCATCTACCATGGTGTCTCACTAGGAACCTCCCTATCATTCTACCATGGTGTCTCACTAGGGACTTGAACCTCCCCATCATTCTACCATGGTGTCTCAATAGGGACTTGAACCTCCCCATCATTCTACCATGGTGTCTGACTAGGAACCTCCCTATCATTCTACCATGGTGTCTCACTAGGAACCTCCCTATCATTCTACCATGGTGTCTCACTAGAGACTTGAACCTCCCCATCATTCTCCCATGGTGTCTCACTAGGAACCTCCCTATCATTCTACCATGGTGTCTCACTAGGAACCTCCCTATCATTCTACCAAGGTGTCTCACTAGGGACTTGAACCTCCCCATCATTCTACCATGGTGTCTCACTAGGAACCTCCCTATCATACTACCATGGTGTCTCACTAGGGACTTGAACCTCCCCATCATTCGACCATGGTGTCTCACTAGGGACTTGAACCTCCCCATCATTCTACCATGGTGTCTCACTAGGAACCTCCCTATCATTCTACCATGGTGTCTCACTAGGGACTTGAACCTCCCCATCATTCGACCATGGTGTCTCACTAGGAACCTCCCTATCATTCTACCATGGTGTCTCACTAGGAACCTCCCCATCATTCTACCATGGTGTCTCACTAGAGACTTGAACCTCCCCATTATTATCCCATGGTGTCTCACTAGAGACTTGAACCTCCCCATCATTATCCCATGGTGTCTCACTAGACTTGAACCTCCCCATCATTCTACCATGGTGTCTCACTAGGAACCTCCCCATCATTATCCCATGGTGTCTCACTAGAGACTTGAACCTCCCTATCAATCTACCATGGTGTCTGACTAGGGACTTGAACCTCCACATCATTCTACCATGGTGTCTCACTAGGAACCTCCCTATCATTCTACCATGGTGTCTCACTAGGGACTTGAACCTCCCCATCATTCGACCATGGTGTCTCACTAGGAACCTCCCTATCATTCTACCATGGTGTCTCACTAGGAACCTCCCCATCATTCTACCAACGTGTCTCACTAGGAACCTCCCCACCATTCTACCAACGTGTCTCACTAGGAACCTCCCCATCATTCTACCATGGTGTCTCACTAGGAACCTCCCCATCATTATCCCATGGTGTCTCACTAGGGACTTGAACCTCCCCATCATTCTACCATGGTGTCTCACTAGGGACGTGAACCTCCTCATCATTCTACCATGGTGTCTCACTAGAGACTTGAACCTCCCCATCGGCAACATTTCTGCTGAAATTGCCCCAAAAATAAACATTTTACCCAAGAGTACAATGATATTTCCTATTGGCTGACTGTAATCCTTCAAATCCCCCAGCAATAGTTTGCAGGTCCAGCAGCACCCTGACATTATGGCATAACAACCATTCCTGGACCAGACTCCAAAAACAAGCCAGCGATGGACAGTGCCAAGAGAGATGCTCTACTAATTCTGTTTCCTCATGCACCGGTCTGACTGTTGAATAACCCCTATACTGAGCATTCTGTTTGTAGTGAGAATTCAATATAATAGATTAAATTGAAAAGAACAAATTAATGCATCAATTGTTGTTTTGTACTGTATATCAGTTCATAATCCTGATGCCATGGTATTGGGACATCGAAAATCTGTTCCCAACTATCTTGAATTTTATGCGACATAGTTGTCAACCCTCTTGACCGTGAAACTGATACATTTCACTATTTATATTAGTATTTATCAGCCATTTATGATATTTAATTAGTGCCATAAACTATACTGAACAAAAATATAAATGCAACATGTAAAGTGTTGGTCCCATGTTTCATGAGTAGAAGTTAAAGGTCCCAGAAAATGTCCATACGCACAAAATGTAGCTAATTTCTCTCAAATTTTGTGCAGAAATGTATTTACATCGATGTTAGTGAGCATTTCTCCTTTCTCCACAACACAAAGCCACAGATGTCTCAAGGCACTGTGTAATTGGCATCCCGACTGCAGGAATGTCCACCAGAGCTGTTGCCAGAGAATTGAATGTTCATTTCTACCATTAACTGCCTCCAACGTTGTTTTAGAGAAATTGGCAGTACGTCCTACCGGCCTCACAACAGCAGACCACGTGTAACTACGCCAGCCCAGGACCACCACATCCGGCTTCTTCACCTGCTGTAACGGTAGTCCTCCTCCTCTTCAACCGAAAAGGAGGAGTAGTGATTCGACCAAGGCGCAGCGGGTTGTGAATACATAATTTTAATTAACAAGACGGGAAAAACACGAAACGAAATACACTTGAATGATTAACAAAATAACAAAACGGAATAGACAGACCTGGACATGGAACTTACATAAAACACGAAGAACGCACGAACAGGGAAAATAGACTACACAAAATGACGATGTACAAAAACAAACCGAACAGTCCCGTATGGTGCAACAAACACTGACACAGGAGACAACCACCCACAACGAACACTGTGAAACAACCTACCTAAATATGACTCTCAATTAGAGGAAAACACCAAACACCTGCCTCTAATTAAGAGCCATACCAGGCAACCCTTAAACCAACATAGAAACAGAAAACATAGAATGCCCACCCAAACTAACGTCCTGACCAACTAACACATACAACAAACTAACAGAAATAGGTCAGGAACGTGACACCTGCACGATCGTCGGAGACCAGCCACTCAGACAGCTGATGAAACTGAGGAGTATATCTGTCTGTAATAAAGCCCCCTTGTGGGGAAAAACTCCTTCTGATTGGCTGGGCCTGGCTCCCCAGTGGGTGGGCCTGGCACCCAAGTGGATGGGCCTATGCCTTCCCAGGGCCACCCATGGCTGCGCCCCTGCCCAGTCATGTAAAATCCATAGAATAGGGCCTAATTAATTAATTAAAATTAATTTATTTCCTTATATGAACTGTAACTCAGTAAAATCGTTGAAATTGTTGCGTGTTGCGTTTATATTTTTGTTCAGTATAATTAATTCCTTTCTCTTTTAAGTAATTTCCTCTTCCATTTTTGTGGCAGAGCTGCGATGAGTTGGTTATAATTTTGTATTGAGCATACATCTCCATACACCTGGATTCATTGGTTATATGACATAATTCTACCGTCGTTGTTTACAATGTCATTCATAAACAGGATACCTTCCTTAAACATTCTCTCCAAGAAAATTGGTTCATCCTCATCAGTACATTGGAGTTCAGCCATATTATTTGCTGTAATATATATTCTGCCTCTTCTGGAGGGTAACATTTGAATTGTAGCAAACTCTGTATAGCTTCATTTAAAAATAAAGATACTTTAAACACGGTTCCATTGTCAATCTATCGGAAAATGTGTTTTAATCTGTATAACAGCACAGAGCCCCCTTTTAAACATTGGATGTGCCTCTCAGCAGCTTACTGGAAAACCAGTTTGGATTTAGATATTGTTTCCGTATAATAGAATCTTTGAGAGAGATTTAATGCCTTGATATTTAATAGTTTTAGCCATCCAAACTCATATTCATTATATAAATATACCCATTTAACTTTCTTGTTTTCCATTATAAATTAAATGAAATGGTTTTTGCTCACATTGCTTTTTCAAGTTTTCTCCTAGAGTCGGTAGAGCCATGAATAAATACTGTGATATGACTAGAGAATTAATCAGTGTCGTTTTCCCATAGACTGACAGGTGTTTCCCTTTCCATGGTTTCTAGATCCTATCTGTTTTCTATCAAAATTGATAGTTGCAAGATCATTCAACTTTTCAGGAAGTGTATACCAAGCACATCAACAGCACCATCCACCCATGTAATCGGGAGACCACATAGCAATTTAAAGTTTGTGTCTTTTAGAGACCCAATCCGTAATATAGTACACTTATCATAGTTGGGTTTTAATCCAGATAAACTGGAGACATTATCCAGGTCCTCAATAAGACTGTTCAGGGTTAAAGATTGTGGACTCAAGAAAAAAAACTTGAATCATCAGCATACATTGATATCTTTGTTTCTAATCCATTCATTTCTAACCCCTTACTTTTATCATTGGATCTGATTTTTATAATTAACAATTCAATGGCCATAGCAAACAAGTACGGTGAAAGAAGGCAACCATGTTTTACACCCCTTAACAATAAAAAACCTTTTCAGAAAAATAACCATTATTTACATAAATTACATTAATTTGACATGAAGGACTGTTATACATTACTTTTACCCATTTTACAAGAGATTCTCTAAAGTTGAAATAACCCAGGCACTTATAAATAAATTCAAGCTGTACTTTTATCGAAGGCTTTCTCAAAACCTGCTTATAAAGATTATGCCTGGTTTCCCTGCATTCTGATAGTTATTAGAAATAATTGAAAACTGTCTGTTATCTCCAATATATCCTCAATCCATCATTTTTTCACTTTTGGCACCATAGAAAATAATACCAGAAAGTAATCAATCCGACTAGCTTGATATTTCATAATTGCTGAAGACCAAGAGGCCTTTGGAATGTGCCATCAGCCACTTCTCTCTCCAATGCACTGGCCCCGGGGACACAGTAAATTGCACTCATAACACACTGTTTAATGGCCTGTTACTACACTGCCAAAAACAGCTCAGCAACAAACACACAAACTCACACATACACTCGCTCTCTCACACACATACACGCATACCACACACACACACACACACACACACAAAACCCATCCGTACATTCTTTGTATTCCTGTGTCGAGTTGGAATAAGACCTCAGGTAGTAAAATTCCAGTCTTCACCTGAATGGTGCAAGCTGGGAAAAACAGAGCCTTAAGAAACGTACTCTGCCCAGGGGCAGACTTCCAGGGAGTTGTGAGAGGAAAAAACCACCCATCCCTTCTTTGCTCTCTCCCTCTCTTTCTCAGCAAAGCAGGAAAAACTTCTCTAGTTAAACAAAGGAGAAAGGACAGAAACAGCATATTCTACCCATAAACTTCTGACATGCG
The DNA here is from genome assembly GCF_029448725.1 of Salvelinus fontinalis. NCBI lineage: Eukaryota > Metazoa > Chordata > Actinopteri > Salmoniformes > Salmonidae > Salvelinus > Salvelinus fontinalis. The sequence goes on along the minus strand of NC_074675.1, from coordinate 11,442,578 downwards.
GCACTATACTACATACATATACACACACACACACACACACACACACACACACACATACACACACACACACACACACACACACACACACACACTATGCAACAGTACACCACACACACACGGTGAAGCTGACCTTTGTATAATCAGTACTTAAGATGGAAAGACGAGCGAGGCCCTAATGAATAAATAACATCCAACCTTAATAACAACCTCCATCAATCACACGCCTTACCTCTGTCTGTGTCTGTCTGCTTGTCGGTCTCTCTGCCTGTTTGGCAGATTAGAATTCGAGCATCTCTGTTGATGTAAAGGGTTTGAAAGCTTCATCTCTCTGAAATCCCTTTATATTCAGTGAAATGTACCAGCTTCAGTCAGTGTGTGTTATTAAATATGAATGAGTGGGGATGGTGGCTGAGCAGAGACAGGGGAGGAAGAGGGACACAGTTTTTATATGACAGATGGCAAATGGACACACACTGACTGTCGAGTGCTGCTGGCTACAACATGTGTGTGTGTGTGTGTGTGTGTGTGTGTGTGTGTGTGTGTGTGTGTGTGGGGTCATCATCACCAGTAATAACAACAACATATGGTTTTGTCTTCCATAATGTAAATGCTAGTGTGCGGATGTTAAATCTAGGCCACTTTCCTTCAAACTGCAAAACATGTCAACTCTCCTGTAATGAAAATATGGGGCATGTGTACTAGGGAGGGTGAAGTGAAAAGTGTATTTTCTGTCTCTCAGCCTCTCCTCTCCCTGCTCTGTAGTCTGTTCCAGCCACGATTATCCCATCCCGGTTGACTCACGGACAAGCCGCCACGCTAATTAACGTATGGATGGCTGGCGAGAGCCCGGGAGTCCCCAAACGCTCCTTTCCACTCCAGTAGCCGTTACCGACCAAGGGTTTCCACTGTCAGATACAATATGTGGAATATGTCAGTGCCATCCCCCAGCCTTCCCCTTGACTCTCCTCCATGATCTCCATCCTTTCCCCTATGCCTACCCTCTATATGGGATATATAGCTGAATACCAGCTAGACCCCTGAGTACATACCCTTCTTTACATGTTCACTCTTTCATACATTCATTGAGGGGGTGGTTTGTCATGTACTAGGATAAATAGGTCCATGTAGTTTTGCATAGCCTATCCCCTAAATGGGTCATGGTATGGGAATCAGCTATCAGTGTCGTTGTTTATGCTATAAGTATAACTCGTCACTGTATCTCACCCACAACATTACACTTAAGAATGAACACAAACACCAGGGACAAAACAACTATACCGTTGCAAACTATATAGTGTGGGAATGACCGTATAAAGCAACGCGTTTAGGGGCCACGTCCACCACAAACATCTGGCTGCACATTTGCTCCCGACAAAACAATTGGGGTAAAGGAACCGAATGACTAGAACCTACTTCGCAAATGTGTTCAACAGCTGTTGTGTTAATGCACTGGCACTTGACAGAGAGGTCGCACGCAATAGTTACGTGGTTTGTGAAAAAAGCTGCAGTTGCCTTCAATGAAACACCTGCCCAGCAGCAGTACAAATCCTTGACTAACCGGGTTATATCTGGCTGTCAAAACAACAGATACAAACACAGTGTATAAATAACAAATTCAGTTAGATTTTTTTTGTATCTAGCCAACACATGTCTAACGCAATAAAGAAATGACAACAATTTACAAACAGCCTATCTGTAATTATGGAATTATCTGAAAATATTCCTAAACATGTCCTGCTGCAATTAACTACAAAGTCTCACATGGTGTAATGGACATACTGCACATAATTTCCAAATCAAGTCGCCCCAACACTTGGGACTGCACGATGGAACGGTTCCGAACTCGACTGTCAGTCACCGATAAGGTATTGTCCAATACTTTGTTAGCTACGGTTAGTTAGGAATGGGATAATTCACATAGAGACAACTGGTTGTTGTTGCCGATATTGTCCACTACAACCGCCACAAAGAAGTGATTGTATGCTACCGAATATCAAACGTGACAAATGTTGGCTAGCTCTACAGACGCAGTCAGATACGTGACACCAAGTCGATGTAATCAGGAAGGCATATTTACCATTTCGCCGCAGATGTTATATCTCTCTACTTCTGATAAACTTGTATCGGCACTGGGCATAGTCCCGTAGTTTGGTCCGTGAATGTGTACTTGACGTTCCACTACAAAAACAAAGTTACAAACTGTCCATCGCGCTCACGCCGTCCAGGTCCGAGAGCTGTCACCCACCACAGTTGTTGGGTGATCAGTGTCTCCCGAGGTAATCTGCTTCCGATGCACAGGACAGAGTGCGAAGCCAATAGACTCCTCCCACTACTCCAGAGGGGAGGGGGGTAAATTAATTGATATATTTAACCTACACAATTATGACTTGCCCATGTAATTAACCCGTTATGACTATGAATTAACCTCACGATCATTTATCTCAAATATATTTTTTTAACTGTAGCCAGAGTTGAGTTGGGTGAGAGTGTGTTGCTTATGTTGAAATGAACAACCATCCACGATTAGAAATAGGAATATATAGTAAGTAGCCTAGAAATGGAGAGAAGGCATCAAATGCCAGTCTTCCCATACACATGTTGCTGCCCATGGGACGACTTTACATTTTACTAATGGCAAGTCGAATGAATATAGCGCTAGATACAATGAAGTTCATTGTCATTTTCCACCGAATGCGAAATGTCCATTTAGCGCGGTCCAGGTCACAGTGGCCTGCCTCATGACCTCCCTGATAACATCAGCGTGCCGCACCTGTCTGTGACTGGCACATCTTTGCTCTAGAATATTGGTTCCCGAAATAATATCCTATTGGTGAGCCAACTTGTAAATGCAGAAGTTTTTTAAACTTCTTAAACAAGGATTTCTTATCACTTTACAAGGTCCCTGTAACACCTAAAGGTTTTGCAATTGTTTTAGATGCCATTCCCTCAGGTGTTGCTTTATTATTCAGGAACGTGTCAAGACCTGACCCTCAGAGCCTACCTTCCGTTAACCCTGTTGACTCATCAGTAGGAAAGATTTGTTTCTCTTTTGGTCCATTCAACAACAGAGCGATACGAACTTTGTTTCAACAGGATGTTGTATCTATATACCTTATGTCATGCCTTATTGGAACGGTTTTGTTGATAATATATGTGGAGGGAAAAGTTTGGATTTTGCCACACACATACCTACTTGTTAACAAAATTAAGGAAGTTACCTTTAAAATTATTCATAAATATTATCCTGCCAACCACTACATGAAGAATTTTAAGAGAAACATAAACTCAAATTGTACCGTTTGACCACCCAGAAATGGTGTTGCATCTTTTTTGACATTGTATTCATGTAATTCATGTAAAGCTGTGGGAAGACATCAGTAGTTTTATAATTGAACACATATATGAAGATTTTACACTATTGTGGAGAGGTGTACTGCTTAGATTCTTTACCTACGATAGAAATAAGTTGAAACAATTTTAGGTAATTAATTGCATTATTATTTCGGCCAAATTTCATATTCAGAAATATAAATGTACAAACAAAACAGCACCTTTTTTTACCTTAAAAAAATAAATTGACCTATATTTTAAGACAATGAAATACTCTACTAACAAAAAAGTTGTTAGAATTGTAAGTGTATGTCTGTCCCTTAAGGTACTTGTGTAATGTGATGTTGTACCCCTTAGCCCCGCCGCTATCCCCGCCCCCTAGCCCAATTGTCCTTTGTATAGTCTTTATATATATTTGTGTTCACCCATGTAAAAAATAAAAATAAAATAAAAATAAAGACTGCCAAATCTTTCCACAGAAGCCTCAACAGTGCCCCATGTAGGCGCTTCACTGCATGCATGTGTGCTACAGAGATCGGCTTGGTAAGATAGCTGATAAAAATCGAGCATTTCTATAGCGAGTTAAGTGAGGTAGCCTTGGCCTAAGCATGTCACCCTTTGGAAGAGGTAGTGGATACCCCATCATTGTCTCCAAGGATAAAGGTCCCCATAAATAATTCAATAAGAAAATCTCTTTTGTTGTGTCATCCATTTTTAAAGACACAGTTGGCAGCCCACTGTACTGCTGGCTAGCTGATTAGTCCAGTAGCTGTGACGGTGACCCAGACCCAGGAGGTTGCTGTTATTTTACTGTCCATAAACAGAACAGCACGTTTCATCCTCAGCTTATTCATATGCAGTCTCCCCCATGTCGCCTTCACAAGGTAAACCAGCTATAACATACCTGATCAGTAAGCACACACACACATATGCACATAGGCACATAGGCCTACATATTGGAAGAGGAAATGCCAAAAGCCAAGAAGGAATATGGATGGAAACTCATTCATTGATTTGAGACAGAGAGATAATGAGGATTGCACTGAACTGCACACACTGTATAAAGGTGAATGTCAATTGTGAATAACACATAGCACATAACACATAACGCCTACGCACACACGCACACACACACACGCACGCACACGCACGCGCACACACACACACACAAACACACACACAAACACACACACACACACAATCACACAGTGTATGAAAATGGTGGCCAAGGAGGGAATATATACAATAAAATGTATTCATTGATTTGAGGCAGACAGATAATGACGATCGGATTGCAGTTTCATACACTGAGTGAATGTGTGAAAGTACTGCTTAAAGGTGTGAGTAACACACACACACCCTGCATTGATACCCTAGACTCCCAACGTGCCTGTGGAGTCAGATGTGTGAAGGTAAGACTGGGCTGGCAGAATGAGAGCAGCTCCTCTGGTGGCCAATAGAAAGAGAGAGAGAGAAATAATACTGAATGAGTCACACAGCTGTTAATCGCCATAACGACTGGGCCGATGACAGGTAGACGTTCCCGAGACTGAATAAATCACCTTGCAGGGAGAGAACATCACCTGGCACAGAGGGCACGGTGGGCACAGAGAGGGGTGGCATGAGTGCCAAGATGGGATCAGATGGAATCTGGCTCTGGAGTAATTAATTCATTAGATACGGAGTCAATTGGAGAAGGGAGAATATGTTGATACATTTGGTGAGGGTGAATCCTTAATAAGTTATTTACATGCTGAATATCAGAAATACTGCAGCCAGAGACAGTACAATTCCATCAGGAGAGTAGTCATCATGTCTTCTTTACCTTCTCACTCACAACACAGGCTGAAAACAGCCGCTAGCCTGGCCCCACCCAGCCCCTGATTATCTATCAAGTCCTCAAATGGGTTCATGGGAGCTTCAACCATATTGTTTCCATCTCTTTCCATACTAGAAACACAAAATAGACTTCTTGAGGCAGCAGTTATCCTAGCGGCTAGTTTGAATCCCAGAGCCGCACAAGGTGAATAATCTGTCTGTGTCCTTGAGCAAGGAACTTAACCCTAATTGCTCCAGGGTCGCTGTTAATAATGGCAGACCCTGGCCATGACCCCACTCTCCAAGGGTGTCCCAGTGGGAGTTGGGATATGCAACAAAAAAACATTTCCAATTCACACATGCGTATAATACACACTTGTACATGAAATAGGACAAATATAAGACCCACCAAATTATTATTAGTAGTATTATAAATAAGGTCAGAGAGATAGAGGAGTTTTTGGGATTGGGGACAGATCTCGCTTCTTTATCAAACCATTTCACTAATCCACTTCTAGTCCATTATCACCTATGTAGGCCTGTTGATTAGTTAAAATGTGTTTGATTTATAATGAGGAATGGAATGTTAATTTGGTCTAAATTGGTGTTTGGCTGCATTGATTTGGCTTGGAGCACCATGTGTGCCCAGAGAGAAGAGCTTTAGAACAAACACGGATGTACGCATGCATGCTGCACACACACGCACGCACACCCAGTCTGCTCATTTAACCCACTTTAACCCACTTTGATCTGAGCACTAATCAGAAGTTCACCAGCCATGGAAGTCAAATACAGCTATTACACTGGTCTCAACTGCAAAACCAAGTCAATGTTATATTCCTTGCACCGCTCTCTCTCTCCCTCTCCCTTTCTGCTGCTTTCTTAATCACACAGAAGTCTCATCCCTCTGAGAGCTGGACTACCTGCAGTGTGTTTGCTCTTTATAAATACACACACTCTCCTTTGCAGCAATATCTTATCGAAATGGCACTAGTGGACTAGTGGTCTCGCTTGATAGTCCAGCTCCTTTGAGTTGATAATCCAATTACTCTAAAGAAAAGATCGTCCAGTTTATTAATATGGACTTTGCATAGGGAGACAGTGGGCTATGGTTTATCTGGTGTGTGCGCGTGCGCGTGCTGTTTGTCGCAATACTGCCATTGTTCCACTTCCCCCTGGCGTTGTGTTCGTTCTACTTCCTGCGCCACTTCCTGTCTCTGTCCCAGACGTCACCCCAATATGACCTCTACCTTTCCACATGGTTCCGGAAGGGAATATTGAGGTGGAGTTATGGAATGTTGATGTAGAGATCTGGAATGTTTTGATGGGATCCTAATGAAGCCTCTATCAGAGTCATATTGGCTCATAACTGGCCCCGGAGCTGCCCTCTCAACACAGGAGTGTGTGTGTGTTCGTGCGTGGGTGATCGTGTGATAATCTTACGAAGAACAAGGAAATTGAAACGAACAGACGATTCCCCCTGGTAAGGCATTGGAACAGACTGCTCTGAGGAACTCTGTCCCTTCTCCTTCCTGTGTGACTCAGTGAGATGCCAGGGCCAGATTAGTTCACACACTGTCTGGGTCTCTGTCACACACACATTGTTTGGGTCTCAGTCTCTCTCTCTCTCTCTCTCTCTCTCGCACGCACGCACGCACGCACGCACACACACACACGGTCCTTGTCTCTCAGTAATTGGGGCAGTGTGGTTGAACTAGTTTGTGGTGACCTAATCCTACACCCTAGTTCTGTTCAGAAGAAAAACAACCTCATCTCTCTCAAACCCTTGTGCTTCATTCTGAATACCCCTTAAATCACCCTCTTCCCCCTCCAAAGCACCCTCTCTTTCTCTTTCTTTCTCTCTCTCTCTCTAAAATCACTCTCTGCTCCCTCTCTCTCCCCCTCTTCCCCCTCCAAGGCACCCTCTCTCTCTCTCTCTCTCTCTCTCTCTCTCTCTCCCCCCCCCCCCTCTCTCTCTCTTTCTCTCCCTCTCCCCCCTCTCTCTCTCTCTTTTCTCTCTCTCTCTCTCTCTCTCTCTCTCTCTCTCTCTCTCTCTCTCTCTCTCTCTCTCTCACTCTCTTTCTCTCCCTCTCTCTCCCCCTCTCTCTCTCTCTCTCTCTGTCTTTTCTCTCTCTCTCTCTCTCTCTCTCTCTCTCTCTTTGTGTGTCAGTGAGTGTAGCCGTCACATCACATCTCCTTCTCTTTCTATCTTTTTAATGCTGACAATTTCCCACCCAATCCCTTTCAGCTAATGGCCTTTACACAGTCTCTCTCTCTCCCCCGCCCTCTCTCTCTCACTCCCAATTCAATTTAATTTAAGGGCTTGAAAGTGAAATAAGTGAAATAGATCATAAACAAAAGTGAACTGAACAATACAAAAATCAACAGTCAACATTACACACTCTCTCTCTCTCTCTCGTCTTACTTAACACGTTTTACATTAGTGGAGAGGAAGCTGTACTGCTTCCTCTCCACTAATTTCTGATACGAGCTGCTGATTTTAGACTCAGTGAGAACACACACACACACACACACACACACACACACACACACACACACACACACACACACACACACACACAGCCACTGTTTCTATGGATGGGTTGCTCTGACAAACCAATCAGTCTCGTCGGCCTCATACCTCAGCCATGTGTAATAACAGAGGTTACTTTCTGACTGCCAGACATTATTAAACACACTCAGAGGACAGACTGGGACGAATCATCACTGGCATGCTAAAATGACATTATAAGTCATAACAGGACTGAACTAAACTGGAATGGCAGGCCTATTTGTGGGGACCAGCATGGAGAGGCTGTAGAGAGGAAAGGGCAGGGAGTGGAATAGACAGAAACTCCTCTCTCTCTCTTCCTCTTCCCCTTCTCTTGTCCTCTCTCTCCCTCCCTTCCCCTTGGACCGCCTGCTTCCTCCAAATAGCTCTCCTTTTCAGCCAGACATTACGCTATTGAGGAAGCCCCTCCCCCTTACCCCCCAACAAAAAAAACTCCTTGCCTCCCTGTCCTCCTCCTCTACTCCTCCCATTCTATTCTATTCAGACCCAGAGTGAAATGGTGGATCAAGAGACCCATCCACAAGCCACTAATCCCTCCCACCTCCACGGTCTCTTTTGTCCCAGCACAGCTGGCAAAAAAATGGGACATATGAATACAGGGCTGGGGGAAGTGACTGGTGGTGGTGGATGGTGGTAGGAGGGGTATGGTAGTATTCAACCTCAGTGGTAAATCTGACTGGACTGTGTGGCAGAATATCATTAAAGAGAGTGTCTATACCAGATTAATCACAGATACAACCGCCAGAGAAAGAGAAAGAGAGAGAATAATTTACATATATATTTTATTTACTTAACTAGGCAAGTCAGTTAAGAACAAACTCTTATTTACAATGACGGCCAAACCCCTTATTTACACCGGCCAAACCCGGACGACGCTGGGCCAATTGTGCGCCGCCCTAAGGGACTCCCAATAGTCAGCTATGAATAACAAGCGTAATCACACCAGATAAAAGATAGAGAGAGGGAGAGATTAAGGGCGAGGGAAAGAAAGGATGCACTTTTTTAGTTTCATTTTCACTCCATTCACACAAATGATGAGTCAGGTGCTGGTCAATAGAGTGAGTGTTAGCGTGTGGAGAGAGTTTCACTCAGCATCCACATTTTCTGTTCAACTTCTTTGATTGGGCACTGAAACAGACCTCCCGCAGGAATATGAGAAGTTCCAAATACAACTGTCTTTTCTGTTGACATAATGGGAGGAGGAGGGGAATTAATGGGTGGAAAGTATCACCCTGAGACAATTAACTGAAAGTAGCTAATGTCGTTGCCTATTTGCAGTGTTTGTTTAGTACTTTGAATTGCAAGATTAGAAGGGTTTATTGGGATTAAGTGTTTTCATTCAGTTTCACGTAATTAGTTTCACGAATTTGTTAATTTGCTTTATACATCCACCATACACAGCCAATTTCAACACAATTAGGCCGTCAGCCAGTACACACACACACACCCTAACACAATCTCTCATTCGACCGTAAAGATAAGAGCGTACATAGGACACCTGTCAAGCCCGGGAATACACACTGTAACAATCGCTCTCTCTCATGACAGACCTACAATGGCTGTGATGGGTGTGTACTGTGTAGTGTAACTAGTGTGTGTGTGTGTGTGTGTGTGTGTGTGTGTGTGTGTGTGTGTGTGTGTGTGTGTGTGTGTGTGTGTGTGCGTGCGTGCGTGCGCGCGTGCGTGCGTGCGTGTGGCATGCTGGCAGGCCACCTGATGGCCAAATTAAATTGCGTTGAAATTGGAATCAAAGTACGTTTGCTGGAAAAAAATATCTTGTTCCCATGGTAACTCATCATCACGGACAGGTCGGAGAGTGTTTTCATCAACAGAACATTAGGAGGTGATGACTGACGTGTATGACGGGGATGGGCTGAGGTAATTATCACTAATGTACTGGTTTTGGAGTCTTGTGGTTGTTTTCTAATGAGGAGCACAACCAGAGAGGCTGACTAGTATTCTCCCCAGATGAACCTCACACAGCATCGGTCCAGAAGTGAGATTCAGCTGCTGGTGGGGGGATTACAGCAGACTGGCTGGGTTGTGTAATGCAGTACCCCCCTACCCCCTGTGTGTGTGTGTGTGTGTGTGTGTGTGTGTGTGTGTGTGTGTGTGTGTGTGTGTGTGTGTGTGTGCGTGCGTGCGTGCGTGCGTGCGTGCGTGCGTGCGTGCGTGCGTGTGTGAGCGAGCCCTGGGTGGAGCGAGCACAAAATGTTTACCCAGCACCTTCATTCACACAATCTCACAGTCACACACACACACCACTAACAAGCTAAAACAATAAGACCATGTTGACACTACATCAGAGACTTGTCCCCGAGTTACCCACCACCTACTATGTGATAAACAACATGAAAGAGATCAGACAAAACTGACCAAGGCCTCCAAGCTCCTTGTATCTAAGGCAACGAGTTACTAAGGTGTTACCATGGCATCTACTATTTATTAAGGTAAGAGTTTAAGGACTTCTATTATTAGAGTTTCTGTACAAACACACACACGCACACGCATATGCACACACACACACACAGTAACCTAATGCATCCCTAACATAAAGGTAATGGTATATCTCCATGGTACAGAGAGACAGCGTCAAGATAACCAGGGTCAGATTTACCAGAGAACTAATGACAAACCTTAAGCCTACCTCTCCACCCTCTCTTCTTTGTCTCCCTCTGTCTCTTTTTTCACATGAGTGGTCTGTGGCAAGACTGACTGGAAGAGAGTCATTATCCACGGACACATGACTCAGCACAATCACAACAACTACCACTACCAGGAGGCACTGCTCAGCACTCACACACTGGAGCCAGGAATATGATGTCATTCTAACACAGAGACATATAGTCAACATCATTGTAATGGAACGTCCATGGTGATGGAGAGATAAGATAAGAATAAGTGAGACACAAACACAGGCTCGCGCCAGCTACAGTAGAGCTTGGAGTCCCATCAGGTATAAATAACTATATGTACTGAATTCCACTGAGAAGGAGAGAGAGGAGAGAGAGAAAGAGAGAGGTATTGAAGGCAAGGAAGGGGTGATTAGAGAGAGAGCGAGAGAGTTAGAGCGAGAGAGTGAGAGAGAGAGAGTGAGAGAGAGAGACAGAGCGAGGGAGAGAAATAAAAAAAAACAGGCAGTGCAGAGAGATATTAATGACGGGGTCTGGATAACTAAAAGCAGATCAATGATCTATGACTGACTGGTTTTAAAGACATCCCTCTGGCATTAGGCAAGCAGCATAGTACAACTATACGTGCACGCACACACACACACACACACACACACACACACACACACACACACACACACACACACAGGGGCAGGACACAACACGTCTGACACAACCTCTCCCTGCTTTACTCTTTTTCTGTAACACTACTGTCCGTTTACCTGGTGTTTACATTCACCCAAATGCCCCCCCCCCCCCCCCCCCCCCCACACACACACACAGCTCCTCATGTTGTGCTTGTCAAAGTCTGCCTATGAACTGTTGTCATATAAACACACAGCTGACAGCATGCGACTACAGTTCTGACTACATTTAGACTGGAAATAGCATGGAGACTGTAGTACCTTGAGACATACAGTCTCAGTCACACACACACACACACACGCACACACACCCTACCTCTGTGACGTGGATGAGTGGGATGGTCGTGAAGTGCTTCTTCATCTCTCCTCTTCCTCAGGGTTAAGGGCCAGAGTGTGTGAAGTCAAAGTTCATTCCTATGAGCTTCAGAAGACGCTCAGTGATCATCAAAGAGCTGGCAGCCTTTTAGAGGAACAGCCACTGTGGGAGGAGTGTGTGTGTGTGGTTTCCCTCTGGCTCTGGTGAAAGCCCTTCCTTCCTGTCAGTGGTGATAAAGATGTGCCGTCACAAGGCCCGGCTCGTACCTCCCTAACCATCACCAAATCCAGAAATCCAAAGATACACTCCTACACACACACACACACACACACTCTGAGCCCGTTCCCTTCCGCACCAGGCACTACTGAACTGCTGTCAGTCTGCTGTCTTGTTCTGTCCTGTCCTGAGGTGCGTTTAGCAGTCTATTCTGCCCTGTTCCTGAGTTCCTGAGGGGTGGGAGAGTCACCCTACTAAGGCAGTAACCAGCCCCCACCCCGCACCTGAGGTCTCTGATTCGTATCACCCTCCCTCCTTGGCCCGCCCGTGCACGCTTCACCACGGCATTCATTTATTACCTCTAAGGCCAATCAGGAGTCAGCAACCAGAACAACAGGCTGAGAGGTAGTAGGGATGTCCTACAGGTTAGGAGAGGGAGGGAATACAGGACCTCCATATACTGCTGTTGGGATAGAGTTGGTAAAGTTAGTGAAGTAGTCTCTCCCCCCTCCCCCTGCTCTGTCTCAGTGGTGAATACATTCAGACAGAGCCGTTAATCTGCACACCCCTAGATAACAGCCGGCCCGGGCCTCTGTGTGTGTGTGCGTGTGTGTGTGTGTGTGTGTGTGTGTGTGTGTGTGTGTGTGTGTGTGTGTGTGTGTGTGTGTGTGTGTGTGTGTGTGTGTGTGTCTCAACGCAACTGGGCTCTGCTCCCACTGCCACACATATTCAAATATACCCCCCAACTATCATTCACTAAGGCTAAGCCTATTTGTTTCTGAGAACCATTCAGTGTGTCTTTTTCACTCTCTTTCTCTCTCTGTCTCTCTGAGCCCATTAAGAGCTGTGACACACAGGGGAGGTGAACAGAACAGGGCCAGAGGTATTTTTACAGCACTGTGCTCCCTCTGTTTCTGCTACATTTCCTTATCACCCTTATACTCTCCAGAGGAATACAGATATGAATACGATATGGACAGAAGGAAGAACAGAAGAGACAAAATGAGGAGTGTAGGAGGAAGGAGAGTATAAGGGTGATAAGGAAATGTAGCAGAAACAGAGGGAGGGAAAAGAAAAGAGGGAGTTTGCTCAGAAGGGATAGAATGGGGACAGACAGGTGGTGAGGGGAGAGGGATGAGGGTACCAGGGGGCAGAGGGGAGAGCGATGCACCTGCTCTAAAATGAGCCCTTATATTCCCTCTGGTGCTCAGCTGGCATCACCACCAACACAGCTGCCACCTCATTATACATGCACACACAAATAGAGAGAGAAAGAGAGAGAGAGAGAGAGAGAGAGAGTTGCAGAGGGAAAATGGAGAGTGAGATGAGAGATGTGTTGAGTGTTCACTGACCTTATAATTAGCCACAAGGAAGTATCGCCATGACAGTACAAGTCCTCTCACTTAAACCAGATGCCATTTTACTCCATTTACACAAATGACTCAGAGACACTAGCTGAAACACCAGCGACAAAGCTCTGATATCCTACACACACTAAACCTAACCAACCAAACATGGCAGACCTGTGTTACTTTACAGCAGGTTCCAATAAACCCTATGCCCTCTATACTAATCCCTTAGACCTTAAGCACCAGGAGCTTCAACCCACTGAGAGACAGTGAAGTTGGAAACACATTTAAACGCTCCAGTTAGTTCAAACACCTTCCAGTCAAGGCGATAAAGCTCCGCCGCAAGGCGCCAAAAGATTACTCGGGATCTTTATGAGATTGTCCCCCGGTCCCCGTCCTGGTGCCTATGTGACTGGCTTCCAAATGAAAGTCGGTCGCATTCTAGTCAGAGGTAGCTGGATATATTGCAACACCTGGACAAGCTGACTTGTGGCAATGTTATTTCACATCAACAAAGAGCTATTCAACAACAGCCATTTACATGCTCAAAAGCCAAGTGCTCATGAATTTCGTTAGACGTAATTATGATATAGCTGAGGTGTGAGTGGAATGCCGACTATATCAGGGGACACAGTGACCCCAGGTGGATGGATCAGTCATTACCGGTCTTCCTGACATTGACAGAAAGCAGAAAGGGGAAAATGGTGGGGCCCCTTTCCAATAACTCTTTAAAGACCCAGTGCAGTCAGAAATGTGATCTTTCTGTGTTTTATATATATTTCCACACCATGAGGTTGAAAAAAACCTGTGAAATTGTGAAAATTATGATAATTTTAGTGTAAGAGCTGAAATTTCAGCCTGCTTTGGTGGGATGCAGTTTTGGCCTGCCTGGTGACATCACCAGTTCGTAAATTAGTTAATAGACCAATAAGAACTATAGTTCCAAACCTCTCTGCCAATAACAGCTAGTTTAAATTGTTCCCCCAACTCAGACCACTCCTAGAGAGTCCTTGCAAAATTCTTGTTTGAGAAATTGATCTTTGCTAAGAAGCTATTTTTCATGTTTCTGGTCACAGGTTCAGGAATGGCTGAAAAATCACAACATTTATCTCAAATGAACACTGTTGGGAGATTTAGACAACCATTGTCAATCAATCAACAATATAATAATACTTTGAGTAAAAATATTTATCTTACAATACTATGCGATTAGACAGGTTCAGAATGCATGTGAAACATCACAGCACAGTTGAAAAACATATGGCACATGGAAATCAGAAGAGGGCGGTTTACGGAGATAGGTGGGATGGACTGTGAGTAGCTGAGGTGTGGGGTCACGGAGATAGGTGGGATGGACTGAGAGTAGCTGAGGGGTGGGGTCACGGAGATAGGTGGGATGGACTGAGAGTAGCTGAGGTGTGGGGTCACGGAGATAGGTGGGATGGACTGAGAGTAGCTGAGGTGTGGGGTCACGGAGATAGGTGGGATGGACTGTGAGTTGCTGAGGGGTGGGGTCACGGAGATAAGTGGGATGGACTGAGAGTAGCTGAGGAGTGGGGTAACGGAGATAGGTAGGATGGACTGAGAGTAGCTGAGGTGTGGGGTCACGGAGATAGGTGGGATGGACTGTGAGTAGCTGAGGTGTGGGGTCACGGAGATAGGTGGGATGGACTGAGAGTATCTGAGGGGTGGGGTCACGGAGATAGGTGGGATGGACTGTGAGTAGCTGAGGTGTGGGGTCACGGAGATAGGTGGGATGGACTGTGAGTTGCTGAGGGGTTGGGTCACGGAGATAAGTGGGATGGACTGAGAGTAGCTGAGGAGTGGGGTCACGGAGATAGGTGGGATGGACTGAGAGTAGCTGAGGTGTGGGGTCACGGAGATAGGTGGGATGGACTGTGAGTAGCTGAGGTGTGGGGTCACGGAGATAGGTGGGATGGACTGAGAGTATCTGAGGGGTGGGGTCACGGAGATAGGTGGGATGGACTGTGAGTAGCTGAGGGGTGGGGTCACGGAGATAGGTGGGATGGACTGAGAGTAGGTGAGGGGTGGGGTCACGGAGATATGTGGGATGGACTGTGAGTAGCTGAGGGGTGGGTTTAAAAGCTCATGTTCTATAATATGTAAAATGTTTGTAGAAATACAACAAAATAAAAAGCTGTAAAAACAAAGTTTATTTTTGTCCTCTGACGAGGGGGAATGGTGGTTGGGCCCCCCCACAAAAAAAAGTATACTTTTTTTATATCTAAAAAAATCAGCTATTTTTGTTTATTTTTTAACATTTGAATTGAAAACAATCACAGTATGGTACTTAAATGTTACCCAGAAATGATGTTACATTGAGATAAAAAAAGGCTGCATTGGACCTTAAACATGCATCCTTCCTTCCTCTCTCCCTTGAAGTAACCACTGACCACTAACACAATTGGGATGGTGGCTATTTATCAAGGTTTCACCTATCCAGCCATGTCACTTCAGCGAGGGGTTTAAAAATGATTCAAACAGCCATATAAAGGGATAGAGAGACTGACCTCATCCTCTGCCTCCTCACTGACCCCACGGCCGAATAGCGTTGACAGCGTAAACCTTCTCATCTAACAGCCCAGACCACTGGAAGCAAAGGCAGCATTAGCATACCGATAAACCCTGAGTAACCAAGCTGCTTCTGAAAATATGAATGTCCTTACTAAAGGTACAGACTACAGTACAATAGCTATTATGACACCTACAAGTAGAGAAACTCTGCAATTTTTCCAATGTAGAAAAATATCTACTTAAACGCCATGTGAAAAGATTCACCAGGGACTAATAGAGTTTCTTTTCTGCAACACCAAGGATAGTCAAACTATGGCCTTAACTTCACATTTACAGTAGAGAATTGTGTGCCAACTGACAGATTGGTACTGGATTGAGAAACACTGCTCTTATATATTGCAAATGGCTGTGATAGAACTTACAACTTTAGTCAATAGTCCAGAATGGGCCGCAAGCCAAGAAGTTAACTGACCTCTCATAGCACAGCAGAGTCCCCGAGGGAACAGAGGGACTGGAGCTGGGAGTGTCTGTCTGCCTGTGTGAATGTGACAACACCCTGCCCACAATATCACCCTGACGTGATAGTCATCTGATAGCCAGTCAGCACAGACATGCTCCTAGTACCCCCATGTGATATACTGCAGCCTTTTCTCAGCTCAGCAATATCCTGCTGTCTGCAACACATACACAAATCAGACCATCTAACACCCTCAGAGAAACTCAGAAAAATATTACCTCATAATCTGCCCCTCAACAATGGGCCAGTCTCAGTCAGTCTTAAAAAACCTCCCAAACAAACTCATGTTGCTAACATGTTTATGTCAGACTCGTGGAGAGCTGGTCATTAGTCGGCCAACTAGTCACTAGTGACATAACAGCCCACAGTTTCACACATAAGGACAGAGTCATCATCAGTGTCCATATAGATTAGATTTTATTTAGAAGCAAAGATGCGCTGGTGAATGCACACACAGGAAATCACACTCATTTACAGAACAAGGTCAGAAGTTGAAGGTCAGGTGAGGTCACAGCAGGGTCACTGAGCCTTTGGGGGCACCCACTCGTGGATCTTCTTACGGGTGGTGGAGTAGGGCACATACGCCTGGGCCGAACCACTCACGTTGAACTGGTGGACCTCCGCCAGGAACTTCTTCAGTGTAGGGGGGTGTGTGGTGGGGGGGTTGTCTGTCATACAGTGCAGCCAGCGATGCCTGAGGAGATTTAAGATATGGAGTTAGAATCAGGTACTCATTTAATCAATAGGCTAGTTCATCAATAGAAGGTTCGTAGACGGTAAAAACACAATTAAGACACCAGTACATCAACTCAATGAGTTCCACCCAGATCTGTTACAATTCCATATTCAGAACATTAGGCCAGCAATTTTACTATAAAGGCCAGTATCTCCAACATGGCAATGGCCCAGTCACTGAGATAGAGGCAACGCCACCTGTGTCAAACCAAGTAAGATGTATTTACCATTCAGCGGGCACCATGCTACCATCCACCTCCCACATGGTGTTCTTTCCATTCATCTCTGTCGTGTAGATCACCCAGCGGTGACGACCTGACAAGGAGAGGTGTTACTCTGAGTACGCTACAGGTCTTTGAACAGCCCTCTCTACCACACTTTTCTACTACTTGATTTTCCCACAGGCTGACCAATCAACTCCATATGTAAAATATAACATTTGCTGACTACATTCAGAGATATGATAATTGGCACTGCAGTACATAGCCTAAGGCCATTACTGGTCATGTGAGCTGAGGTTTAGTTCTGTTCAAGCTTACCAAAAAAGTAGCGTGTGTCCTCAAAGTACTTGTTTCCATACTTGTCCACGCCAATCAGCGCTCCCGTTTTCACATCATTTGCCCTGTAACAAAAACACAGTCACCACAAGTTAGATAACTAACGTTAGCTGGCTAGTCCATTAGTCCACCCACTAGCACTATGTCTAATTTGTCAGACCGGATACAGGTCAGAGATCACATAATCAAGTAGCCTTAAAACAGCTTTTAAACAGAGCAGTGAGTCCGTTTGTTTACCAATTTAGCCAGCTACAGTAGTTAACCAAGTAGGTAGTTTGTGTTAGCAGGTTGCCTATCGACCGGGGACATACTTATTTATCTCGAGTAAATGCATTGAAAGTAATGACAACCATCTCTATAGATTACAAAGCACATTATATCGCTCTTATACTGACCTGAATAACTGAACAAATAAGCCTTTCACACCACCGTGACCTCCTAACTGTCCCAAAGCCCTTCGAACGACATGTATATACTCCGCCATTTTTAGACGGGACTGATTTGGGTAACGGACACAGTTGTACTTTCCGGCTGAAACGCTTCCCGGTACACAATAGTTCCGCCCATTGTTTCAATTCTAACAGTAGTCAATGAACAGCATTTCAAGCGGTTTCATGCGCTGTTTCTCTTCTGTTCTGTGATGACAGTAAATGAGTAAAGTAAACCGTAGTAAGAAAATGCTACCACCTAACTGTCCATTTTGAAGTGTCTCAATATTAGAAACAATTTAACGACAAACCGGGTAACCTATTGTTAAAATAATAATAATAATGTAACCATGCTAACAGTCTTGTCTCAAGTGTCTCTTACTTGGGAGCAAAATGTGATGACTATATTATAGAAAAATTCAAGAAGCTAACTGTCCTGTTTCAAGTATCTTTAGAAGCTACATGTAATGACATGCTGCTTAGTTAGAAATGCTGCTTAGTTATAATAAAATGCTACCAAAATATGGATAATAGTAATACATTTAGAAAATACTTTCATACAGTGTCTTCAGAAATAATTCACACCCCTTAACTTTTTACACATTTTGTTGTGTTACAGATGTTGTGTCACTGGCCTACACGCGATACACCACAGGACAGCAGGACAATAACATAAAAGACAAGTTGCTTACCAATACGACATTGAATGTTCCTGAGTGGCCTAGTTACAGTTTTGACTTAAACCGGCTTGATAATCGCAATAGACCACAATGTGAAAGTGGAATTATGTTTTTAGAAATTTGTACAAATTGAATGTCTGCGTCAATAAGTATTCAATCCCTTTGTTATGGCAAGCCTAAGTTCAGGAGTAAAATTGTGCTTAAAAAGTCACATAATAAATTGCATGGACTCAATCTGTGTGCAATAATAGTGTTTAACATGATTTGTTAATAACTACCTCATCTCTGTACCCCACACTGTCCCTCAATCGAGCAGTGAATTTCAAACAGATTTAACCACAAAGTCCAGGGAGGTTTTCCAATTCCTTGCAAAGAAGGGCACCTATTGGTAGATTGGTATAAATAAAATAAAAAAGCAGACATTGAATACCCATTGAACATGGTGTAGTTATGAATTACACTTTGGATGGTGTATCAATACACCCAGTCACTTCAAAGATACAGGTGTTTGCAATAAGTCACTAAAGTAAAACTGCCAAAAATTTGGCAAAGAAATGTACCACTATTCATATTTTTTAAGCATGACGGTGGCTACAGCATGTTATGGGTATACATGTCATCGGCAAAGAAATAGAATAGAGCTAAGCACAGGCAAAATCCTAGTGGAAAACATGTTTCAGTCTGTTTTCCAACAGAAACTGGGAGACAAATTCACGGCCCTGAACTTTTTCCACATTTTGTTGTGTTACAGATGTTGTGTCACTGGCCTACACGCAATACACCACAGGACAGCAGGACAATAACCTAGAAGACAAGTTGCTTACCAATACGACATTGAATGTTCCTGAGTGGCCTAGTTACAGTTTTGACTTAAACTGGCTTGATAATCTATGGCAAGACTTGAAAATGGCTGTCTAGCAATGATCAACAACCAACTTGACAGAGCATGAAGAATTTTTAAAAGAATAATGTGCAAACATTGTACAATCTAGGTGTGCAAAGCTCTTAGAGACTTACCCAGAAAGACTTACAGCTGTAATCGCTGCCAAAGGTGATTCTAATATGTATTGACTCAGGGGTATGAATACACATATAAATGCAATATTTCTGTATTTCATTTTAAATACATTTCCCAACATTTCTAAAAACGTTTTCACTTTATCGTTATGGGTATTGTGTGTAGATGAATGAGAGAAACAAAATCTATTTAATCAATTTTGAATTCAGGCTGTAACACAACAAAATGTGGAATAAGTCAAGGGGTATGAATACTTTCTGAAGGCACTGTACATTAGCAGAATTATCTTATTCAGAGGAAGAAAGGAGCTGAGTAATTCCACAGAGAGTGAACGTTGGAGTTGGGGGTAAATATGAGTCATATTTTGAAATACTCTTATCTCCCTCAACACAGTGCTTTGATCACTGAGCTCAAAGCAGAAACAAGACAGCCGAGGAAGACTGCACCCACACATCAATCAGCACTATGCAATAAAATAACTCAGTGACAGTAATCTGAGGCTGAAAGATGTATTAACTCCCTCGTCCCTTGATGTCTCAAAGCATGAAATTAGGCCAAGACACAAAGTCACTTTCAGAGGTTTTATTAAAAAGTGGTGCCTGACAGTTCTGCAGAAATATTATTTACAGACGAGATACTATGGCTCTCTAGTGATTGTGTTTAAGAATGGAGGGACATTTAGTCACTATAAAATATGATCTGTTTTGAGTTATCCCTAATGCTTCTCTGTGTGATAAACTTCATTTCCCATAAGGCCAACTGCCACAATGGTGTAGTAGTGCAAACTGATTAGTACATTTGAAGTACTAAATGTAAATTCTAAACAATTTTCAATTTAAACACATAATGGATATTTACACTGTTTAATGTCAGATGGGCCGGCCAAAGTAGTCACTGTGATAATAGAATATCCTAATTCAAATGAATAATCAATGAAACAATGCACCACATAATTAAATAACGTTTTCTGTATCTATATTATTACAAGATAATTGAGCATATTTAAGGCACTGTCTGGATGTTGCTTTATTGATACTGAGCATTTCCTAAGGGATACATTTCATTCTCCATGCCATGTCTAGCTCAAAAGACAAACAGTATTTTGTAATCTGTCCACTTTAAATTATTCAATAAAAAAATTATACAAATGAGGCCTGGATTAAAAGATTCCTCCTAATGAATCCAACAAGTCTGTTGTGCCAGTTTAAAACAAACTAGTGAGGCATTGTTACAGCACGTGCTTTTACAACCATCATGGCATACAATAAAAAAGGTAGCTACTTCTTATTACAAAAGTGACAAAGATAGTATCTGTTATCAAATAAATCATGTTTCTAAAATCACATAATTATGGACAGTGAGAAATGTACAGTTCTATATAAATATTAGCTCTCGACTTTTACCAAAAAAAGGTACATTTTACTCTCCCAATTCTACATATTGCCCAAGCACCGCTTCTGAGTCTAACAAATACTCTTTAAAATGCATTTGTTCTATAGGTTGTGTAGTAAAATATTGACATTATGTCATTTCCAGTTTTATCCAGTATACTGCATTATACATGTGGTAGATGTACTGAGTTAAGCCTAACAGAGAATAACAATACAAAACGACCCCCGTAATTTTGCTATATTTCTAAGGAGCAAAATGCTTATCTCCTGTGTCTCTGTGGCACGCTGTTTTTTCACAGTTGAATCCAACCACCTGCAGTGCACCAGAGAAGCTTCCCTACTCAGAGAGAATACACTGCTTTCTCACCCTTCTTTGCAACTGGTATCCATCCCATCATGCAAGGTTCCCACTCTAATCACCATTCCAATTTCCATAATTCATCAATATTTGAGTTTGAACTTTTCTTACAATATTTCTTACAGTGACCCCCCCCCCCACCCAAAAAGAAAATAACAAAATCCTTGAACTTTTCAAGGATAATGTAAATCAATAGCAATTTAAGTAAAATCCTTTTCAATGACTTTCAAGGCTTTTTGTGAACCATGGGAACCCCTGTATAGGGTAACAGGCTGTCCCCAGACAATAATTCTGTTAACACTTCCACACACACACACGCTTCAGGACATGACCTTTGACCCACAGCTGTGACACATAACGGTTCCATCTAAGATCAAGAGCAGATAGATATGCAGCCTGTGAGGCTCAACATACCCATAACCTCAGAGCTCCACTGGAAGCATGGTGGTTTGACCAAGGGCACATTTTCAACGGATCCCAACATTTACAATGAATGTAATGTAGAGCTGACACAAAGTCCATATTTCCATATTTTCCCCATACTGGGACTCTGGGGTCTCCTGGCAGGCAGCCGGACCGGTTCATCAGGGCTCGGGATAGCATGGGTCGGGGTGTGGGGAGTGCTTCCTGAGCTGCTGACCCCTGACATGTGTCTAGAGGTCAAGGATCAAAAGGTGTCCGTGTCCACTGGCTCCAGGGGAAGGACATGAGCTGACTGGTTTAGGTGTTAAAGAATCATGGCCTCCTGGAAAGCCTCAATCCACCTGAGAGAAAATTGAGAAACACAACATGAACTTTATTGCATTGGCACCTGGGAAGAAAAAAAAAGCTCATCAATAAACGTTATATTGATAAAATAACTATATGAATGCTTTCACCCTCCCACACTCCGGAGTTACAACGTGGTCCCCTCCTGATTGATGAATACTCTATTGATCCCTAAACCAAAGGGAATTTCCATTACCTCTGTGCAGTGGGGATGTCGTCAGCCTTGAAGATATAGAACAGGGTGTTTTTGTGGTACAGTTTAAACTGCAGCTTCTGGAAAGGGCCACACTTCTCCTCCCGCAGGAAGAATCCTAGCAGAGGCTGGCTCTCTAGAGCAGCTACGTCCTGGAGAGAGGGAGAGAGGTACACATGTCACACACACACACACACACACACACACACACACACACACACACACACACACACACACACACACACACACACACACACACACACACACACACACACACACCGGCACAAAGCACAAACGTGTGTTTGTGACTAGAGTGGCGTAGGTGTTACCTCGCTGGCGGCGTAGGTGTACAGGACTTTGTTCTTGATGACGAACCATAGCCTCTTCCATTGCTTCTTGTTGCCCTTTGACCTCTGTAGGTAGCCACTCATGGAGGAGTTCTCTGTGTTTGCAGACACCTCTTTGAGAGCAGCTGGGATCTTCTTCTGTTTCCTGGAGAAAGAGAATCCCCCAGATCTGCTAGTAGGAGACAGCGCTCCAGAAGCAACACGGTCACCTAGGAAACACACGAACACAAGGCACCCTCTGACATACATACTGAATTCACAATAACAACCAACACAGGGTTTAAATCATTACTTAACTGAAATTCATTCCATCTTTAATATTTTAAATAGCTAAATGACTATGATATTTCATATGTATTCATGTAAAAGACGCATACTGTTCTCCTGTAGCTTGACGAAGCAGTGGTCACACACACGAGCCGGCTGGTTCTTCAAGTACTCTAGATAGAACTTATTGGACGAGCATGTCTGACACACAACCTGCAATACACACCCAGTGAGTGAGAAAACCACTACACACACACACTCACACACGTAGGCACGCACGCACACACACACACCCTACGGAGTATATTAGTGAACCATTGTAAACTAGGGCCCTTGTCCTTTCCTTACCTTCCCGCAGGCTCGGCAGTGGTGGCGTCTCCAGGTGAGGGTGAACTCACAGGTACAGACCATACACATTGTGGCCCTCAGGTCTGGGATCCAGATAGGGGCCTTAGAACCCAGCGGGGCCCCACTGTCACACACACCATCAGCCTACACAGAGAGAGAAGGTTATAGCCATTACATGTGGATTGTAGGAAAATTACACTGACTATGGTAACAGTGGGATCGGAGTGTACCCATATTCAGTCAGTCGAATGAGCTGGAACTATACATGCTATAAGCACTTGCATGCTCACTCACTCAAACAAACACACACACACTGCCTCACCTCTTCTTGACACACACACTGCCTCACCTCCTCCTGATACACACACTGCCTCACCTCCTCTTGACACACACACTGCCTCACCTCCTCCTGATACACACAATGCCTCACCTCCTCCTGATACACACACTGCCTCACCTCCTCCTGATACACACACCGCCTCACCTCCTCCTGATACACACACCGCCTCACCTCCTCCTGATACACACAACGCCTCACCTCCTCCTGATACACACACCGCCTCACCTCCTCCTGATCCACACAACGCCTCACCTCCTCCTGATACACACACTGCCTCACCTCCTCCTGATACACACACCGCCTCACCTCCTCCTGATACACACACTGCCTCACCTCCTCTTGACACACACACTGCCTCACCTCCTCCTGATACACACACTGCCTCACCTCCTCCTGATACACACACTGCCTCACCTCCTCCTGATACACACACTGCCTCACCTCCTCTTGACACACACAACGCCTCACCTCCTCCTGATACACACACCGCCTCACCTCCTCCTGATACACACACTGCCTCACCTCCTCCTGATACACACACCGCCTCACCTCCTCCTGATACACACACTGCCTCACCTCCTGATACACACACTGCCTCACCTCCTCCTGATACACACACTGCCTCACCTCCTGATACCCACACTGCCTCACCTCCTCCTGATACACACACTGCCTCACCTCCTCCTGATACCCACACTGCCTCACCTCCTCCTGATACACACACTGCCTCACCTCCTCCTGATACCCACACTGCCTCACCTCCTCCTGATACACACACTGCCTCACCTCCTCCTGATACACACACTGCCTCACCTCCTCCTGATACCCACACTGCCTCACCTCCTCCTGATACACACACTGCCTCACCTCCTCCTGATACACACACTGCCTCACCTCCTCCTGATACCCACACTGCCTCACCTCCTCCTGATACACACACTGCCTCACCTCCTCCTGATACACACACTGCCTCACCTCCTCCTGATACACACACTGCCTCACCTCCTGATACACACACTGCCTCACCTCCTCCTGATACCCACACTGCCTCACCTCCTGATGCACACACTGCCTCACCTCCTCCTGATACACACACTGCCTCACCTCCTGATACACACACTGCCTCACCTCCTCCTGATACCCACACTGCCTCACCTCCTGATACACACACTGCCTCACCTCCTGATACACACACTGCCTCACCTCCTCCTGATACACACACTGCCTCACCTCCTCCTGATACACACACTGCCTCACCTCCTCCTGATACCCACACTGCCTCACCTCCTCCTGATACCCACACTGCCTCACCTCCTCCTGATACACACACTGCCTCACCTCCTCCTGATACACACACTGCCTCACCTCCTCCTGATACACACACTGCCTCACCTCCTCCTGACGCACACACTGCCTCACCTCCTCCTGATACACACACTGCCTCACCTCCTCCTGATACCCACACTGCCTCACCTCCTCCTGATACCCACACTGCCTCACCTCCTCCTGATATAAACACTGCCTCACCTCCTCCTGATACACACACTGCCTCACCTCCTCCTGATACACACAATGCCTCACCTCCTCCTGATACACACACTGCCTCACCTCCTCCTGATACACACACTGCCTCACCTCCTCCTGATACACACACCGCCTCACCTCCTCCTGATACCCACACTGCCTCACCTCCTCCTGATACACACACTGCCTCACCTCCTCCTGATACCCACACTGCCTCACCTCCTCCTGATACCCACACTGCCTCACCTCCTCCTGATACACACACTGCCTCACCTCCTCCTGATATAAACACTGCCTCACCTCCTCCTGATACACACACTGCCTCACCTCCTCCTGATACACACACTGCCTCACCTCCTCCTGATACACACACACTGCCTCACCTCCTCCTGATACACACACTGCCTCACCTCCTCCTGATACCCACACTGCCTCACCTCCTCCTGATACACACACTGCCTCACCTCCTCCTGATACACACACTGCCTCACCTCCTCCTGATGCACACACTGCCTCACCTCCTCCTGACGCACACACTGCCTCACCTCCTCCTGATACACACACTGCCTCACCTCCTCCTGATGCACACACTGCCTCACCTCCTCCTGATACACACACTGCCTCACCTCCTCCTGATGCACACACTGCCTCACCTCCTCCTGACGCACACACTGCCTCACCTCCTCTTGACACACACAACGCCTCACCTCCTCCTGATACACACACCGCCTCACCTCCTCCTGATACACACACTGCCTCACCTCCTCCTGATACACACACCGCCTCACCTCCTCCTGATACACACACTGCCTCACCTCCTGATACACACACTGCCTCACCTCCTCCTGATACACACACTGCCTCACCTCCTGATACCCACACTGCCTCACCTCCTCCTGATACACACACTGCCTCACCTCCTCCTGATACCCACACTGCCTCACCTCCTCCTGATACACACACTGCCTCACCTCCTCCTGATACCCACACTGCCTCACCTCCTCCTGATACACACACTGCCTCACCTCCTCCTGATACACACACTGCCTCACCTCCTCCTGATACCCACACTGCCTCACCTCCTCCTGATACACACACTGCCTCACCTCCTCCTGATACACACACTGCCTCACCTCCTCCTGATACCCACACTGCCTCACCTCCTCCTGATACACACACTGCCTCACCTCCTCCTGATACACACACTGCCTCACCTCCTCCTGATACACACACTGCCTCACCTCCTGATACACACACTGCCTCACCTCCTCCTGATACCCACACTGCCTCACCTCCTGATGCACACACTGCCTCACCTCCTCCTGATACACACACTGCCTCACCTCCTGATACACACACTGCCTCACCTCCTCCTGATACCCACACTGCCTCACCTCCTGATACACACACTGCCTCACCTCCTGATACACACACTGCCTCACCTCCTCCTGATACACACACTGCCTCACCTCCTCCTGATACACACACTGCCTCACCTCCTCCTGATACCCACACTGCCTCACCTCCTCCTGATACCCACACTGCCTCACCTCCTCCTGATACACACACTGCCTCACCTCCTCCTGATACACACACTGCCTCACCTCCTCCTGATACACACACTGCCTCACCTCCTCCTGACGCACACACTGCCTCACCTCCTCCTGATACACACACTGCCTCACCTCCTCCTGATACCCACACTGCCTCACCTCCTCCTGATACCCACACTGCCTCACCTCCTCCTGATATAAACACTGCCTCACCTCCTCCTGATACACACACTGCCTCACCTCCTCCTGATACACACAATGCCTCACCTCCTCCTGATACACACACTGCCTCACCTCCTCCTGATACACACACTGCCTCACCTCCTCCTGATACACACACCGCCTCACCTCCTCCTGATACCCACACTGCCTCACCTCCTCCTGATACACACACTGCCTCACCTCCTCCTGATACCCACACTGCCTCACCTCCTCCTGATACCCACACTGCCTCACCTCCTCCTGATACACACACTGCCTCACCTCCTCCTGATATAAACACTGCCTCACCTCCTCCTGATACACACACTGCCTCACCTCCTCCTGATACACACACTGCCTCACCTCCTCCTGATACACACACACTGCCTCACCTCCTCCTGATACACACACTGCCTCACCTCCTCCTGATACCCACACTGCCTCACCTCCTCCTGATACACACACTGCCTCACCTCCTCCTGATACACACACTGCCTCACCTCCTCCTGATGCACACACTGCCTCACCTCCTCCTGACGCACACACTGCCTCACCTCCTCCTGATACACACACTGCCTCACCTCCTCCTGATGCACACACTGCCTCACCTCCTCCTGATACACACACTGCCTCACCTCCTCCTGATGCACACACTGCCTCACCTCCTCCTGACGCACACACTGCCTCACCTCCTCCTGATACACACACTGCCTCACCTCCTCCTGATGCACACACTGCCTCACCTCCTCCTGATGCACACACTGCCTCACCTCCTCCTGATACACACACTGCCTCACCTCCTCCTGACGCACACACTGCCTCACCTCCTCCTGACGCACACACTGCCTCACCTCCTCCTGATACACACACTGCCTCACCTCCTCCTGATACACACACTGCCTCACCTCCTGATACACACACTGCCTCACCTCCTGATACACACACTGCCTCACCTCCTCCTGATACACACACACTGCCTCACCTCCTCCTGATACACACACTGCCTCACCTCCTCCTGATATACACACTGCCTCACCTCTTCCTGACGCACACACTGCCTCACCTCCTCCTGACACACACACTGCCTCACCTCCTCCTGACTCCGGCTGGAGATGAAGGTGATCTTCTTCCTGGTGTGGTCGTCTATCGCCGTGGCGATGGCCGCCAGCCACTCATCTCTCTCTGTGGCCGAGCTGCCAGGCAGAAACAACAACAGAAGCCTTTGTAACCAATCAAAAGCTATTACAACTGTCCCCGCAACCAATTAGAAGGGTAACTCATCAGAATGTCCATAATGTTAGGCGCCACCTTCAGGTGTTCAGGTGTGTCGGTGAGCAGGTACTCACCTGGCAGACAGGATGAAGGAACGCTCCACACTCTCAATGTTCAGTTCATTCTGATACGCCTCCTGACTGGGCTTACTCACCTGAACACAATAAACACATGTTTTCGATGAGACTTTAGAAGAGTATTGTCCAGGGTAAATGTGTGTTCAGTCCTACCTGTACTCACCTTCATGCCCGCCAGAGAGAGCATGCTGTTGAGTTTATACTGACCAGACTGAACTGGAGTGGTGTACAGAAGAGTGTCATTGAACTAGAGAGACAGATACACACGCCACATCAACATACAGATACTTAGGGGGTAATGTTCTGGTCTACAGACCGTGTTGGAAGTGAACTAAGCCGGACTCTAAATAAACTGCAGAACTGTAACAGTAACGAGTCAGGTATCACACTGAGACCTCCACTACCCCGGGGGCATCAGTCAGTACTCACCAGGAAGAACATCCGTGGCTGCATGACCTTCCTGGACAGCTTCATCAGAGTGCCCTCCTTAAGAAACACCTGGGGACAAGAAGTGATCACAACAGATGAGATCACAGGTGTGTGTGCGTGTGTGTGTGTGTCATAGTGCTGGACACTCACCCTGCCCGGCTGAACAATCTCATGCTGTCCGTTCAGACTGTACTGAATGTGCATCAGCTTCTGAAAGTTATCCTGAAAGATAGAGACAGACAGACCGGGGTCAGAGATAATGCTATGGGATGCCTTTGGCCGGATTCTCATGAGGATGGACATGGTGTGACGTCTCACCCCTTGTTTCATGATGTCGTTGGCATGGTTGGCCACCTCCTTCACTATGCCCAGAGCAGCTGTAAGGTCAACATGATTAACATGCTGTGAGAGTGTCTGTGAGTGAATGACATCACACCGGACATTGTTCCACTCACCCTGCGTGTCTTTGTAGTCAGACGAGTCCTCAGGAAGGTTCTTCAGATAATCTGTAGAAGAGCAGGGAGTTACATCAGTCCCAGATCACACTAAATCATGCTACATACACTATGTTTTACATAACCAGTTTATACATGTGGAGAACTGTGTCTGCTGTTACACTCTGTGTCCTCTAGGTGGCAGAGTGCTGCCGGTGCACTAAATAGTGCAGGCTCCATGGCATGCCGCAGCATCATAGCCACGGGAAGTAGGGGTGACGAGGGTGATACAACACCCCCCCCAAAAAAATATAGAAATTAATACAAAAGTAGTGCACTGGGCCTCTACTAGTATTAGTGGGCCCATATAGACTGTAGCACGGGCCCATATAGACTGTAGCACGGGCCCATATAGACTGTAGCACGGGCCCATATAGACTGTAGCACGGGCCCATATAGACTGTAGCACGGGCCCATATAGACTGTAGCACGGGCCCATATAGACTGTAGCACGGGCCCATATAGACCTCTGTAGCACGGACCCATATAGACTGTAGCACGGACCCATATAGACTGTAGCACGGGCCCATATAGACTGTAGCACGGGCCCATATAGACTGTAGCACGGGCCCATATAGACTGTAGCACGGGCCCATATAGATCTCTGTAGCACGGGCCCATATAGACTGTAGCACGGGCCCATATAGACTGTAGCACGGGCCCATATAGACTGTAGCACGGGCCCATATAGACTGTAGCACGGGCCTATATAGACCTCTGTAGCATGGGCCCATATAGACCTCTGTAGCACGGGCCCATATAGACCTCTGTAGCATGGGCCCATATAGAGCTCTGTAGCATGGACCCATATAGACCTCTGTAGCACGGGCCTATATAGACCTCTGTAGCATGGGCCCATATAGACCTCTGTAGCACGGGCCTATATAGACCTCTGTAGCAAGGACCTATATAGACCTCTGTAGCATGGGCCTATATAGACCTCTGTAGCAAGGACCCATATAGACCTCTGTAGCACGGGCCTATATAGACCTCTGTAGCACGGGCCTATATAGACCTCTGTAGCATGGGCCCATATAGACCTCTGTAGCACGGGCCTATATAGACCTCTGTAGCAAGGACCCATATAGACCTCTGTAGCATGGGCCCATATAGACCTCTGTAGCACGGGCCCATATAGACCTCTGTAGCACGGGCCCATATAGACCTCTGTAGCATGGGCCCATATAGACCTCTGTAGCATGGGCCCATATAGACCTCTGTAGCACGGGCCCATATAGACCTCTGTAGCAAGGACCCATATAGACCTCTGTAGCACGGACCCATATAGACCTCTGTAGCATGGGCCCATATAGACCTCTGTAGCACGGGCCCAAAAAATGTTTCGGCATCTCTGCTTTGGGGAAAAAAAATTACTTGTATACCTTGATTGAATTTGTTTAAGAACAGTATATTGCAGGATACAGTAGTTGGAATTGTCCCTTTATCTGCTATAGTCATTATAATGGAATCCAGAAAGAACAAAACCCTGTCCTCAAACACTTCCATCAAAAGGTGCAAAGTTATGAGCAAAGACACAAAACATCCACACCAAATTAAATAGTTTTCTTGATCAAATAACATGGTAAACAACCTCTTTTTATACAGTATTAATTTATCATCCTTACAAAACACTTAATGTAAATGTACATTACTGTATTGTACATAGGCTGGTCATCTAGGTTTGTACCTGTAGACTTTCTATCACCATGAAGGAAAACAATGTACAATACAGTAATTAAGTACATTGAGAAATCAAGTGGTTGGTGATGATGTGATGATGTGATGAGATGATGTGATGAGATGATGTGATGATGTGATGATGTGATGAGATGATGTGATGAGATGATGTGGTGATGTGATGATGTAATGATATGATGATATGATGTGATGATGTGATGAGATGATGTGATGAGATGATGTGGTGATGTGATGATGTGATGATATGATGATGTGATGATGTGGCTCAGTAGGTAGAGCATGGTGCTTACAATGCCAGGGTTGTGGGTTTGATTGAAAATGTATGAGCTCACTACTGTAAGTTGCTCTGGATAAGAGTGTCTACTAAAATGGAAAAGGAATGAATCCACCATTTCAGTTTTCACATAGAAATAAGTTGCATTTGCAAAGTATTTCAAGAAACTGTAAAACTGTATATCAAGCAAGTATTTTTCTACTCCAGAAGTATTACCATACTAACTGTTTTGTACAGATAATTATCAGACATAAGTTACAAATGCTGGTAAACAGTCAAATACATTTAGTTAAACAAAATCACAAAAGCAGTGCACTGGGCCTTTCCTAGTCCTGTATCAGCAGACCAATATAGACTCTTCAGCACAGCACCCCCCCCCCCCCCCCTGCATATCCAGCAAACCCCCCATGTGTGTATATGTGTATGTGTGTGTATATATGTATGTGTGTGTAAATGTGTGTATATATGTGTGTGTGTGTGTATATGTGTATGTGTGTGTATATGTGTAGGTGTGTATATATGTGTGTACCTGTGTATGTGTGTGTATATGTGTATGTGTGTGTGTGTGTATATGTGTGTGTATATGTGCATGTGTGTGTATATGTGTATGTGTGTGTACCTGTGTATGTGTATGTATATGTGTGTGTACCTGTGTGTGTGTGTACCTGTGTCTGTGTGTGTATATGTGTATGTGTGTGTACCTGTGTGTGTGTGTATATGTGTATGTGTGTATATGTATGTGTGTATGTGTGTATATGTGTATGTG